>NC_134399.1:183672255-183835698 GCF_050003625.1 Haematobia irritans
TCCATTTAATGCTTATATATATATATATATATATATATATATATATATATATATATATATATATATATATATATATATATATATATATATATATATATATATATATATATATATATATATATATATATATATATATATATATATATATAAGTTAAATTATTTTGTCCTTTGGACTTTAAAAAAATAACAAGTCGGCTACCACTGCCGACGATTAAAATTAATTACACTAGGATTTAATTATAATAAAAAGGAACAAAATTTATTAGATAAAATTTAAACAACTAGAGTGACAATCTGAACCAAACCGTAACCGTTCCCGAACAACTCTGCCGTGTGCTAAGTCCATTCGTTCTCTCCAAACCTCCAGTTGTTGGCAGCGACGCAAATATTAGGTTGTGAAATACCTTTCCCACAGGTATACAATGCTGACAGTGCGTCTGGTGCACAGGTTCAATATCCATGGGAAGATATCGCATTGCAGTTTCGCAATGGATTGCAAAATGCTGAGTTAGCGGCACGTGTAGTTGTGAAGCAGAGTAGTACAGTGGTTTGTGGGGACTGGAATGTGTTAACTCTTCCCCCTCTAAAAATCTGCGTCCCGCAGATCAGGATATGAGGAGTTACTTTGTTGCAATACAGACAAGTTGATTTCCGGTAGTTTTTTCTGAGATGTTAGCTTCCTCCAAGTTACACAAATAAGTATCATTACTACGAATAGGCTCAAAGATCCTGACATCATGAACCATGTAGTTCTTTCGTTTAGGTGGCCCAAAAGACGTATATTGGTGGAAGCCATTTCATGAACAAGATTGAGATTCAAAGTTATACTCTTGTTGGCGATTATGGTAAGCACTGGTGGGAGCACTTGTACTCCAGAACTGCTCATACTCCAATACATTTTATTATTTATTGTCAATGATTCGTTTTCCATTTGGAGAATGAAGGATCCATCAAGGTGATGGGACGTTCCATTGGACCAGATGGTATTGTTGAAGTTGTCCAAGAATATTGTGTCATCTTTAAGTAATTCGACTTTGGATTCTGCACTGGTAACATAATTACATGCTGTTTGTCCACCCTTCAAGAGTCGAGGTAGGCAGTCTTCTTCTGACAGCTGCTCTAGCATTTCCTTTTTACAAACCATTGCGGTGGTTAAGCGAATGCAATTGCCTTTAATGCCATAGGTTTCATCCTTATTCACAAGTATAGTTTTGTAACTTAAGTCCACTTTATGACCATCCTTTAAGACCGCTCGTATAATCAGGTGGTTGAATTTAATTTCTTCTACTTTTGGCATTGACAGTATGTACAAAAGTCGGGAGCCATTGGTGTAAATAGAGGGCTCACTGTATTCAATTGCCTCGATGACATTACTGTAGGGAAGAACTTCTATTTCACCTACTAGTTGATTTATCTCTTCCTTGTTCAACAGGTTACTGTTCACAACCTTAGCCTTGGCCATTTGGCAAGCTCGAACTAATTCGCTTACATCCTCCTTTAGAATTAACGCCTTGTGTAATATTTCTTGTGAAAACTTTGCTTGGGTGTTTCGTCCCAGGATATCATTTGTTGCATTGATAACTCCATTTATGGTCCTCAAGAGTTCTTGAGTTTTAGTGGAAATTTCAGAATTTATCTTGTATTGAAGATCGTTGTTAGAAGCAAGTGCGTCCTGGCTTCGTAGGATTTCGTCCCAGTCTGTTGCATCAGGAGATCCGGCTATCCACTTCCAAGCGGAGCCAATCCAATTGATTGAGCGTTTTTGTTTTTTGACTTTGGGTCCTTTCAGCTCATCAAGTTGAGCGCGGGTTTTTTTCAGCTGGAATGCTATAATATCCTTCAAACCAGTGGTCTCGTTCAATTTGTTGTTTTCTTCGTCTAATCGATTCAATACATCCTCATAGCGCTGCAGGTCGATATTGTGAATTAATTTGAACTTTCCGTTAATCACCCAACCATATCCGTCACGAATTGTTAAAATAGGCGAGTCCAGGTTGAATGTCACATAAGCTTGTGCGGTTGCACAGACGCAAATCCTAAGAACTAATTATAATCTATTGACATAAGTCGATCATACAAATAAAAATTAAATTAAAACTATTAACATACTTTACACAGATTGTTTGAGATATAAAAATGTTGTGCCGAAATTTTAACAAATTCTTATTCTATAAAATTTTGGTAAATGATTTGGGACTATTAGAATAGGTTCATGATATAAAAATTATATATTCTAGTTTAGCTAAAAATTATAAATGTACAAGCATATCAAAAAAAATTTGAGCCAAAATTTTAACAAATACTTAGTCACTAAATTTGGAAAATAATTCGAAAATATAATATTTGAAGTTATAAATCATACAACGAAAAGTCAAATTCTTTAACCGAAATTTTAACATTCTGTCTTATCTTAAAAAAAAATTTAGAAAATGATTTTATATTCTGTGGAGATTTAATCTAAATTACTAAAATGTTCCTATATTAATTTGGTTAGTAGCAATTTGTTAGTACTTGTTATTGTTAGTGAGAGGAGTTCGGGAAGACGGAATACAATGTGTTGGAGTGAAAAGTGTTTAGTAAAATGAAATATTAACGTTTTAATAGGGGATTGTTATATTTTTGTTAGTAACTTTTTTCAGTGTGTTAGCAGGGTTAGAATGGGATTTCTATTGTTAATCTTTGGGTATCTTGTATGCCTTATTCAGCAATTATTTTATTTCTTATTTTTTGTGCGCCTCTTTGGGGCGTTATTTGATTTATTTTCTGTTTTGTGCCACCCTTTGGGCATTATGTTCGTTTTCTTGTATGCCATTTTAGGCAGTTATTTGGTTTTGTATGCCTCTTTTGGGCGTTATATGTTTTACCTCATTGGGTATTTTCATAAGTAAATATGATTTTAGCGACTATTCTTGGAATGCAGGCGTGAACTCAGATGACATAGGAAGGCTCATGTTAGTCCCTTTTAGCCGTATACATTAGCCAGCATAGGCCTACTCATGGCATGAGTACCTTCACCGTCAATTAAAGCCAATAGATTCCCGGTGGAGTTGAACCACGACGAGTGCCGCCCCTCGGACCACCGAGTGAACTGGAATTGAACCAATGCGACGGGTCGACTACAAATATTGAACAATTTGAACCCAGACCGCTGGGGCTAGATATCTATGCATGAGCCATCTTACCTCTTGACCACATAATCGCTAAAATTTCCATTATAAAATTGTGATTGTATTTTCATATCGTTTTGTAATTTTGTTTGCATTGTTTGCCTTTTAATTATGTTAGGCAATTTCATAATTTGTAAAGAGTAAATTTAATTTTTTTTTGTTTTGCCTCTATATTTAGGCTTTTATATTCCCTTTGGGTCATTGTAATTAATATTGTTTTTTGAGTCATGGTGACGTATTTTGCAATGATATAATTTTAGTTGTTGCCTTTTTACTTAGGCTTGTTTTTCATTTGATTCTTTGCATAACTTTGTTTTGCCATGAAGGCTTTCCGATTTTTATTTTCAATTAATTATGTTTTTTATATCTGATTTGTGGAATTTTTTTCCACTTTCTGTGATAATAGTTGTGTTTCTATTCTCAGAAACGGTTTCTTTTTTGTATATTGGTTTTTCCTTACCTTTAATTTGTTTGTTGGCGATGAACAGTTCGTCACCAACATTGAAGTCACGAGGAGGAGATCGAGTCATGTTATTGCGAGCATTTCTAGACTCTTGCTCATGTAGTAAAAGAGCCTTGATGTCCTCATACGTCTTTTCCCTAAAATTAGCTATACTTTGATAATTTATCCTAGCTGTCCTATTTAGGAAGACGTCTGCTGGCTTCCGCTTCGTTACGGAATGTATGGTGTTGTTGTACCTATCTACGGTAATCGCAATACGTTCCTTAGGTGTTACTTTAGGCAGTTCTGTGCAAAGACAGCGATATATCTCAATCAAGGTTGAATGTAACCTTTCTACCTGACCATTGGCCTCGCTTCTCTGTGTAGGGGTCTGGTAAATTTCGATTCCTAGGGAACGGATGTAATTAAGGACCAGTGGGGTCAAAAACCCACGTTCGTTGTCCATTACAAGGACACGAGGGACAGTAAAATAATGAAGGGCGATTGTGAGTTTAGTCTTTAAATGTGGTGAAGATTTATTTTTTATGGGAAATAATTTCGCAAATTTGCTAAATTTGTCAATGCAACTAAGATATTTTTGCTTCTCTATTTCAAAAATATCTATGTGGACAATCTCGCAAGGGTAATTAGGTATAGGTGTAGGTTGCATATGAGGTTTAGAAGGATGTCTATCATATTTATTTTTCTTGCAGGTCTCACATTTATTAATGTAATCCCTAATTTGTTTTGACATGGCAGGGAAATAAAACTTCTCAAGGATCTGTTCTCTGTTTTCGCGAGCGTTACGATGGGCTCGCCTGTGTTCCTTTTCAATGATATCGAACACCCTATCTGCTAAAGTCACATCCTCTACCATTCGTTGCGTTATTCGTATTTTGTACTTGAAAAAATTATTTAAATAGACATTATTCACAATAGAAATAACATTTTCTGGGATTTTAATGCCATTTATAACATTTGGATTCAAAATTCTTCTGAGAACACTTGCGAGATTTTCACAATTTATTACAGGTATGGTTATAAAAAATCGTTTGTATCCACTGTGGGGTTCCTCTTTACATTCAAAATTAGTTCCCTGTCGTATTATTATCTGATTTCTAAAGACGTTTATCGGAGACTCGACGTGTGGTATTAAATCGGAACTATCCTGTTCCGCTGAGTGAATTGTGACTTCGGATGCTGTGTCCGTTTCAGATGTATTGTTTGGGTCATTTATCGAGGATGCTGGTTGGGCAACTATGGAGTCTGTGAGTGCGTTCACTTCCGTTCTAAGACGGGAGAGTGCATCGGCGACCACATTCGTTTTTCCTGGCTTGTAAATCAATTCAACGTTGTACTCTTCTATACGCGCTTTCCATCGTTTAAGTTTTGCGTTATAATTCCGATTACTCAATGAAAAAGTTAAGGGTTGATGGTCAGTATATATCCTTATCTTTTTCGTGCCATAAAGGTACGATCGTAAATTATCCAGCGCCCAAACGATGGCCAAGAGTTCTTTCTCATTGGTGGCGTAATTTTCTTCTGACTTGTTAAGAGAACGTGAAATGTATGCAATAGGTCTGTCATCGCCAATAGAGCCCTGCGAAAGTACCGCTCCAATTGCATAGTCTGATGCATCCGTTGTCAGGTTGAAAGGCTTCCCAAAATCAGGGAACGCCAAAACGTCAGCAGAAATTAATAGCCGTTTCAATTCATTAAACGCTTGTAAAGCCTCTTCATCTAATTCTACTTTCACTTTTTTCGAGGCATTAGCTCGTATCTGTGCATTATCCCCCCTAGTCAAATTAGTCAGTGGTTTCGCCACCTTGGCATAATCTTTTATAAATTTTCTGTAATACGATGTCATGCCAAGGAAGCTTTTTAATTCCTTAAGGTTTTGTGGTGGCAAAATCATCTTTATCGCCTCTATCTTTTTCGGATCGGCCCGTACACCCTCGGGAGTTATTACATAACCGAGGAATTCAACTTCCCTTTCCAGGAAGCATGTCTTTTCAAGATTCACTTTAAGATTGGCGTCCATTAGACGCGAGAACACTTTTTCCACATTATCTAGATGTTCTTCTATAGTTTTACCAAATACAATTATATCGTCTATATACACATAACAAATTTTACCAATATACTGTTTCAAAACGTCGTCTATCATTCTTTGAAAGATCGCCGGCGCATTTTTTAGACCAAACGGAAGTCGCAGAAATTCATATTTTCCGTTCATAGTCGAAAATGCTGTCTTCGAGATATCAGAATCTTTCATTGGTATTTGGTGAAAACCTGATGTAAGATCTATTGTTGTAAAATAGTTAGCCTGGCCGAGGCTACAGAGAGTCGCATTAATGTCGGGGATAGGGTATGTGTCAGCTATCGTCACAGAATTTAGTCTTTTATAGTCAATAACCATACGGTATTGTCTTTCCCCATTCGGTTTCGATTTCTTTGGGACAATCCAAATTGGGGAGTTGTATGGGCTTTTAGATGGACGTATTATTCCACCCTCAAGCAATTCGTTCACCTGTTTCTCTACCTCATTTCTCATACATGTTGGGTACGGGTAACACTTACTATAGACAGGTTCAGAGATTGATGTCTTTATCTCTGCCCGTATATTCGTATCCACCAGCTCATTACCACTAAGTGGCTCGAAAAGTTTGGAGTATTTTACCAACAGAGAATTAATTTTGTCGTGAGCTCGATGAGGTAAATTCTCACCTATAGTCAAAAATACATCTGACGAGGCACGCGCTTTGAGAGGGATTTTGTATTTTCCTATTATAAGGAGGTCATTTTTCCTGTCAATAATTGCTCCTACTTCCCTCAAGGTATCATCCCCAATAATACCAGAAAAATTGCCTAAATTAGGTAATACGAAAAAGTCAATCATTGTTACATTTCCGATGCTATTAAATATTTTTAATTGAGATTTGTTCTTAACAGTCACGATACCCCCGACAGATGCCACTTCAAATACTTTTGTTACAGGAATACTTTTTTCGACTATCTCCTCTTTGATGTAATTCTTATTTGCGCCAGTGTCAATTAAGAAGTCAAGTACCCGACCATCTGATAGGACATACTCTATGTATGGTACGCTAGATGGCCGGACTCTAAAAAACCCTCGGGTTTCTCGTCTCTTGGTGATTGTTGGTCAGCATCTTCACGTATGTCCTGTCTTTCTTCCCCTTCTGCAACAGTATGATAAAGCCTTTGTTGTTTGCGAGGATAATTTCCTGACGTAGACCCCCGTTTAAAAGGATTGGGTCTATTCATATAATTCACATTCCTTGTCTGCACAGAAGGGTCTACCTCCATTTTCTCTACAGGAGGATACGACGATAAATTATTATTGTTGTGATTTCCTCGCTGTGGTTGCCGATGATCTGCGAGATTCTGATGGCGATTGTGTTGAGAATGCCAATGCGGTTTCGGTGGCAATTGTGGAGGCTTGTTCTTAGCCTGATAAGAGGTAGCACTGGGTAGAGAGTTTATTGGTATCGAAACTCGATTATTAACTGAAGGGTTGTGAATTGAAGAATTTCTAAAGTCAACATTCTGAATCTCTAAACACGCCGAATATGCCTCAGGCAAAGTCTTTGGGCGTTGTATGAGTAGCATTTTTGACATGTCTCCACTGAGACCCCGAATGAAAACATCTAACGCTATATTGCGGTAAGTTTCTACAAGCACCCCGACAGTCTCTTCCGAGTAAGATTCGGTTTTTATCTTGTTTATGATTAACGAAAATTGGTGATTGACCTTAGCGTAGAATTCGTCGACTTTCATTCCTCTTTGACTTAGGCGGTGCAACTGATGCTCTAGAGTGCGGATGTCCCTTTTGTCCGCGTAGTGGAGGGACAAGCACTCTTTCATCCTGGACCAATTACTGTCAAAAATATTGTATGAAATGAGTGCAGAGTCAGCTGCACCCCTCACTTTTTGTCTAATGTGTTGAAGAATCGCTCCATAAATTGGTTTATCTTTTACCACAGAAAAATCAGATAAAATGGTCTCAACAGAATGGACCCAGGACACATATTGTACTGGATTCCCATCGAAGACCTGAAGTTCTTTAACGCAGTCAGGAAGACGACTGATTTCCCTAATGTCCTCGATGGTAGCGGGAGTCCGTACCACCTCTTCCTGAATCGTACTTAAGTGTTCGCTATTTGCTGCCGCAGCTGTTGCGGCATTCAAAGCATCCAAATGCGCCACTTTTCTCTCTAGTGCAGTGATTTTCTCCAGAAGAGCATTCACTGCACCAGTTATCTGAGTCACATTTCTTTGCAATTCTTCCATGGTGTATCAATAATTTATAAAAATATTTAGAGTACTTACATACAAATATGCCAAAATTGCATAGCGAAAAAGGGATCAAAAATTTTTTCGTGTTCCTGGAACCACTTTCCTCTTTTTTTTCTTTTGAAGGCGGCTTTTTACTATTTCCTTCCACCTTTTGTACACACTGAATTTTTATATTCAAAATGTTCACTAAAGCCAACTTTTAGTAGAAATTTTCAATTTTTTTTATGTCCGTTTTGATTAGAAGTAATTTACTTCAACTGTATTGTTCACTTTTATTTACTGTGACACTTCCCAATTTACCAACATTTTTTTTTTATACTTTCAATTTTTATTTTTATTTCAGATTAGAATTAATTTACTTTTATTTACTGTAACACTTCTCAATTTACCAACATTTCTTTTTTATACTTTCAAGTTTATTTTTATTTCAGATTAGAATTAATTTAATTAAACTATGTTGTTCACTTTTTATTTACTGTAACACTTTTCACTACACCAATTTTTTTAATATTTGCAATTATTTATTTGCAAGGACCTTCGCGAGGATCCTGCTGCTCGGGCGCCAGTTAAATTATTTTGTCCTTTGGACTTTAAAAAAATAACAAGTCGGCTACCACTGCCGACGATTAAAATTAATTACACTAGGATTTAATTATAATAAAAAGGAACAAAATTTATTAGATAAAATTTAAACAACTAGAGTGACAATCTGAACCAAACCGTAACCGTTCCCGAACAACCCTGCCGTGTGCTAAGTCCATTCGTTCTCTCCAAACCTCCAGTTGTTGGCAGCGACGCAAATATTAGGTTGTGAAATACCTTTCCCACAGGTATACAATGCTGACAGTGCGTCTGGTGCACAGGTTCAATATCCATGGGAAGATATCGCATTGCAGTTTCGCAATGGATTGCAAAATGCTGAGTTAGCGGCACGTGTAGTTGTGAAGCAGAGTAGTACAGTGGTTTGTGGGGACTGGAATGTGTTAACTTATATATATATATATATATATATATATATATATATATATATATATATATATATATATATATATATATATATATATATATATATATATATATATATATATATATATATATATATATATATATATATATATATATATATATATATATATATATATATATATATATATATATATATATATATATATATATATATATATATATATATATATTTATATATATGGACTTATATGGCCCCAGAAGCCAAAGTTTTACCTTAATTTGCTTAAAATTTTGCACAAGAAGAACAATTAGTTCTATAGTCAAGTGTGCCAAATTTTGTTGAAATCGATTCAGATTTAGATATAGCTCCCATATATATCTTTCGCCCGATATGGACTAATACGGTTCCAGAAGCCAGAGTTTTCCCCAATTTGGTTGAAATTTTGCATTAGGAGTAAAATTAGTAGTGTAGTAAAGTGTGCCAAATTTTATTGAAATCGGTTCAGATTTAGATATAGCTCCCATATATAGCTTTCGCCCGATTTACACTCATATGACCACAGTGGCCAATTTTTTGCTCCGATTTAATTGAAATTTTGCACAGGGAGTAGAATTAGCATTGTAGCTATGCGTGCCTAATTTGGTTGAAATCGGTTCAGATTTAGATATAGCTCCCATAGATAGCTTTCGGCCGATTTACACTCATATGACCATAGAGGCCAATTTTTTGCTCCAATTTAGTTGAAATTTTGAACGGGGAGTAGAATTAGCATTGTAGCTATCCGTGCCAAATTTGGTTGAAATCGGTTCAGATTTAGATATATCTCCCATATATAGCTTTCGCCCGATTTACACTCATATGACCACAGAGGCCAATTTTTAACTCCGATTTAGTTGAAATTTTGCAAAGGGAGTAGAATTAGCATTGTTGCTATGCATGCCAAATTTGGTTGAAATCGGTTCAGATTTAGATATAGCTCCCATATATATGTTTTTCTGATTTGGACAAAAATGGTCAAAATATCAACATTTTCCTTGTAAAATCGACACTGCTTAGTCGAAAAGTTGTAAAAATGACTCTAACTTTCCTAAACTTCTAATACATATATATTGAGCAATAAATCATAAATAAACTTTTGCGAAGTTTCCTTAAAATTGCTTTAGATTTAATTGTTTCCCATATTTATACCCTGCGCCACACTGTGGAACAGGTGGCCAATATTGTTTTACTAACATTGTGCTCCACCCTAGTGCATTAGCCGACTTAAATTTGGAGTCTATAGATTTTGTAGAAGTCTATCAAATTCCGTCCAGATCGAGTGATATTTAAATGTATGTATTTGGGACAAACCTTTATATAAAGCCCCCAACACATTTAACGGATGTGATATGGTATCGAAAATTTAGATCTACAAAGTGGTGCAGGGTATAATATAGTCGGCCCCGCCCGACTTTAGACTTTCCTTACTTGTTTATAACTCACTTTTTTCATATTTTTAATGGAACATGTACAATTTTATTGTTTCAAATAAGTTAAAAACAGATTAAGAATTAATAAAATAGTGCAAATTATTTAAATTTTGCCGAAAAAAGATGCTAAATCTCTTTTAGAAAAATTGTGTTTTTTTTTGAAAATATGTGATGTCAAACGTTCCAGACAAGCGTTAAAAATTATAAAAAATTTGTTAAAATTATTTATTCGTCAAAATATCACAAAATTTCTTAATTCACATCCAACACATTGGATTTGAAATGAAATGGTTTAAATTCAGTGCAACGGCTGTTGAAATGGTGGACATCCCTCGTATGACAAGCCCATGTTAAATTCATCGCTTCTGCGTCAATTTTGCATCACTTTCGGATCCAAAAAGGACATTTTCACTGCTTTTTGGCGACGCTTTTTTTGCTGGGTTGGTTTTATTATTTGTACTTCAATTTTTATAGTTTCTTCTTCACTTATTATTATTTGTTCTCAATCATTTTTGTTATTTTGATTTCAGCTTAAAACCATACGTTGACTAAACTACAAGAGTAGCTTAACCTGAAATGAAATGCCTTCAATCACAGAAATGATAGTAACAATTAAAAAATTAATTGAAAGTCAATTAAAAAATTAATTGATATAACTAATTTTTGTGATTGATTTTTTTTTTCAATTAAACAATTTGTTGAATCAATTAACGATATGGACCGATTTTCTTATGGTAATTATAGGACCTATTTCCAAATATTAAATATTAATCGGGTCCAATGAAATTTGCTCTTCCAATATATATGATGATGGACCACTATCAGCCGCTATAAAAATGAAATTCTTTACATAGAAGCGATCAGCACTCATTGAGGAGACGGAAGTTCTCACCTTACGTATCACAATAAACTGAATATGGTTATGGCTAATCTAACCTAAACAAGATCTTAAATCTTTAACAATACTTGAATGTATTGTAATAACCACCCCACCGTGGTGCAATGGTTAGCATGCCCAAGGTCGTGGGTTCGATTCCTGCTTCCACCGAACACCAAAAAGTTTTTCAGCGGTGGATTATCCCACCTCAGTAATGCTGGTGACATTTCTGAGGGTTTCAAAGCTTCTCTAAGTGGTTTCACTGCAATGTGGAACGCCGTTCGGACTCGGCTATAAAAAGGAGGTCCCTTGTCATTGAGCTTAACATGGAATCGTGCAGCCCTCTGTGATAAGAGAGAAGTTCACCAATGTGGTATCACAATGGACTGAATAGTCAAAGTGAGCCTGATACATCGGGCTGCCACCTAACCTAACCTAACCCTTTCTTTCGTAGGTTCGAAAGCTTGTAGCCAGTGTTACCGTTGTGCGATTTTAGTCGCATTTTGCAACCTTTTTGACGTCATGCGACTTTTTGTGCGACTTTTTTAAAATATGCAAAATGTGCGACTTTAGTCGCACGCATGCGACTAAAGTGGCACAAAAGGGAAGTGCTTAAATTTTAAGTAATTTTTATAAGTGGGAATTCATTGCCGTGCGCCTTACGCGAAGCCACCGCAATGGCCCGCCTTCTATACAAAGGGTCATGGATTCAAACCCAGTTTCGACCAAAGAGCAAAATGTATTTCTACGGTGGATGCTGAATGTTTCAAAGCTTCTCCACAACAATGTGAGACGCCAGAACTCGTCTATAAAAAAGAGTTCACTTTTCAATGAAAAGTTGTCATTGACCTAAACATAGAAGCACTCATAACTAAGAGAGAAGTAAATCACGTATAGTATCACAATGGACACCTAACCTACGATACCTACCCTACACGGTGTACTGGATTTTATGATACAATAAGTTGCTAAAATATATCTTTATGTTAAAGGGAGTGTTCCTTTATTGTTTTTGTGTAGATTTATAGAAGATTTTTTGTAATAAAAATACTTCACAAATGTATGCGACTTTTTTTATCATTATGCTACTTTTTGTGCGACCTTTTTTTGAGTATGCGACTTTTTGTGCGACTTTTTCAAAATTTCCAACGGTAACACTGCTTGTAGCAGTAAATCCCTTATAAAAATTATCATGCATCCATCGTAAAATTATCCACTCGATGTTTACACATTCCTTTGGCTTTGGCAGTTGTGGCCAGAGTGAGAGTGTTTAAATGGGTATTAGTTTGGTTAGTTGGTTGGTTCAATTGCGAGTTGGGGGTTCTTTACTGCTATTATTATTATCACTGAAGTGCAGTGAATGAGTATCGTTTGAAACAAAATGTGTTCTCTTCTTTTTTTTGTGTGAAAATCCTAGTGTCCTAGCGCCCATACACACACACATACGTAACTTTACCATTCTAATCCAAGGAGTGCAGAAAGTAGAAACTATTGCAATTAGTTTCTACCAAATGACAATCGGAGCAACTAAATAAATAACTTTAATATTGTACCATTCACAACTACCACCACCATTCACGACATAACCATCTCTTAGACAAATTCGAAAAAAAAAAAACAAATCCCAACTAATTTTCAGTTCATAGCCTTTTTGACTTGAGTCAACGAAATGAGAATGAACTTCTCTTGGCTGGTCCTATTTGTTTTTCCAATAACAATGGCCGAGAATGGGAGGAAAAAAAGAGTTATTTGGTCATGTGGCATGTTTTAATTTGTGACTTCCTTTCTATGACCGCAAAGGTAATCATCAACAGCTAATTAAGAAACTTTTTGACTTTGTGGCCAACTTAGACTTTGATTAGGGAAAGTGGATTTCATTTGTTTGTTTTTTTTGTTTGCCTATTGTCCCTAATGGAAGTTTGTGTTGAATTTAATGATACTGATATACACCTTTGAGAGCTGTTAATTTGCAAACTTCTTAGATGAATTATTATGATTAGAACTAGTTGTAATTGTAAGGATGAGAAAGGACTGATGTAGATTTATGGGCGATTAGATGAAATCAATAGAAATAGTTAGATCAAGAAATTTCAAAAGATGATCAAGAGTTTGATGGATATAAATGAGCACAGTGGGACTGGGCAACCCTAATATTGCAATTTGCTAACTAACAGCTATATCGTAAACTTTGTCATTTTTGGGGTTATACGCACTCAGAAAATTTGACATACGAGCGCTATAGGAATATTTGTCAAAATTTTATTTCTAATGAAAATATTGTCAAAATTTTATTTCTATAAAAAATTTTGTGAATTTTGTCAAAATTTTGTTTCCATAGAAAATATATTCAACATTTTTTCTATAAAAATTTTTGTGAACATTTTTTTTTTCTATAAAAAAAAATTATCAAAATTTTATTTTTATAAAAAAAATTATCAAAATTTTATTTTTATAAAAAATTTTCCCAAATTTAATTTCTATAGTAATAAAATTTACTTTTCTATACAAATTTTTTCAAAATTATAATTTATAGAAAATTTTGTTAAAATTTTATTTCGTAACTACAGGAGGCTGGTATATATTGAAACTAACTTCAGGTTGATATAATTTCTAAAGTGCCTCTAACAGCTAACTCATTCCACATTCAGTAACAGTTTATTTTTTTACAAAATTACAAAAGCATTTAGATCTATTGCACTTAGAAATAAAGTTGTTCGTGTGATTTCTTTATATTTGGGTGGAAATCCCCATTTGGGTATTTTTGAGGCCTCTAGCAAACGAATCTTAAGGTTTTCTTACTATTGCTCGCTACCGTGATAGTGACAGTGTTGTATCGCGTTAAAAAATGGACGAACAAAATGGTTACAACATCAGAAGTGATCCGAAAAATTAAGTCCAGATTTGATTGAAATCCACTCGGCAGTGGCAATAAAATTGCTCGTGAGCTGGATATAACGCGAGAACGGATGTAACATCTATTGAAAACTAAGCTGGACTAACGACAACTATGCTCCAAAAAGCACAAGAGACAAGGAGTTGCTACACTAATAGAAAAAGTTTCGTTATATTAACGAAATGTGTCGTTAAAAGTCAGCCAATGAAACAAATTCGTTAATGCAACGAAATTTTTCGTTATTATAACGAATTTTCTGATAACTAACGTAACGTTTCGTACTATTAACGAATATTTTCATTGTATTAATGAAAATGTTTCGTTATATCAATGAAAAGTTTTCGTTGGCTGACTTTTAATGACATTTTCTTTGTGTGTACGCTTGCACGACAATAGCCATTTATAAAATTCGGTTTTCTCCAATGAAAATTCATTCCAAATTAAATAGTTTATGAACAAATAAAATGATCGGTATTACTTGTCATAGAGGTCTGCTGAAAATGTGCACCATCAAATCCAATTTCGACCAGAACTTAATTTTGACAAACTTTTCTATAGAAATACAATTTTTGACAAAATTTTTTATTGAAATAAAATTTTGACAAAGTTTTCTATAGAAATAACATTTTGACCAAATTTTCTATAAAAAAAATTGTGGAAAAAATTTCCATAGGAATAAAATTTTGGAGAGATTTTCTATAGAAATAAAGTTTTGACAAAATTTTCAATAGAAATAAAGTTTAGACAAAATTTTTTATAGAAATAAAATTTTGACCAACTTTTTTTACCAAATTTTCTATAAAAATAAAATTGTGGGAAAAATTTCCATAGGAATACAATTTTGGAGAGATTTTCTATAGAAATAAAATTTTGACAAAATTTTCTATAGAAATAAAATTTTGACAAAATTTTCGATAGAAATAAAATTTTGACAAAATTTTCTATAGAAATAAAATTTTGACAAACTTTTCTATAGAAATAAAATTTTGACAAATTTGCTATAAAATAAAATTTTGACAAAATTTTCTATAGAAATAAATTTTTTTACAAAATTTTCTATCGAAATACAATTTTGACAAAGTTTTCTATAGAAATACAATTTTGACCAAATTTTCTACAAAAATAAAATTGTGAAAAAAATTTCCAAAGGAATACAATTTTGGAGAGATTTTCTATAGAAATAAAATTTTGACAAAATATTCTATAGAAATAAAATTTTGACAAAATTTTCTATAGAAATAAAATTTTGACAAAATTTTCGATAGAAATAAAATTTTGACAAAATTTTCTATAGAAATAAAATTTTGACAAACTTTTCTATAGAAATAAAATTTTGACAAATTTGCTATAAAATAAAATTTTGACAAATTTGCTATAAAATAAAATTTTGACAAAATTTTCTATAGAAATAAAATTTTTTACAAAATTTTCTATCGAAATACAATTTTGACAAAGTTTTCTATAGAAATACAATTTTGACCAAATTTTCTACAAAAATAAAATTGTGAAAAAAATTTCCAAAGGAATACAATTTTGGAGAGATTTTCTATAGAAATAAAATTTTGACAAAATATTCTATAGAAATAAAATTTTAACAAAATTTTCTATAGAAATAAAATTTTGACAAAATTTTCTATAGAAATAAAATTTTGACAAATTTGCTATAAAATAAAATTTTGACAAATTTGCAATAAAATAAAATTTTGACAAAATTTTTTATAGAAATAACATTTTTGACAAAATTTTCTATTGAAATACAATTTTGACAAAGTTTTCTATAGAAATAAAATTTTGACCAAATTTTCTATAAAAATAAAATTGTGGAAAAAATTTCCATAGGGATAAAATTTAAAAAAGGAATAAAATAGGAATAACATGTTGTAGAAATAAAATTTTGACAAAATTTTCTATACAAATAAAATTTTGACAAAATTTTCTATACAAATAAAATTTTGACAGAATTTTCTATACAAATAAAGTTGTGACAAAATTTTCTAATGGAATAAAATTGTGGAAAAAATTGATATAAGAATAAAATTTCGGAATCCAATTTGCACCAGAACTTAAGCGCTAACTATTGTAATGGTGAGGATCGCCGTAACATCCGAATGTTATCGGGAAAATATCCTAAAGAAAGTGTTGAAGCGCTGGACAGGCAAAAATTTCAGCTCCAGGCCATGGAAATTCCAACAGGACACAGCAGCACCGTACCCAGCATGCGTCAACAAAGAATGACATAAAAAGGATGCCATATTTTGTATAGAATTATAGTTTTTTGACAAAATTTTCTATAGAAATAAAATTTTGACAAAATAGAAATAAAATTTTGACAAAATTGTCTGTAGAAATAAAATTTTGGCAAAATTTTCTGTAGAAATAAAATATTAACAAAATTATCTATAGAAATAAAATTTTGACAACATTTTCTATAGAAATAAAATTTTGACAAAATTTTCTATAGAAATAAAATTTTGACAAAATTTTCTACAGAAATAAAATGTTGACAAAATTTTTTGTAGAAATAAAATTTTGACCAAATTTTCTATAGAAATAAAATTTTCTATAGAAATAAAATTTTGACAAAATGTTATGTAGAAATAAAATTTTGGCAATATTTTTTATAGAATTATAGTTTTTTGACAAAATTTTCTAAAGAAGTAGAATTTGCTATAGAAATAAAATTTTGACAAAATTTTCTATAGAAATAAAATTTTCTATAGAAATTAAATTTTGACAAAATTTTCTAAAGAAGTAAAATTTGCTATAGAAATGAAATTTTGACAAAATTTTCTATAGAAATAAAATTTTCTATAGAAATGCAATTTTGACAAAATTTTCTATAGAAATAAAATTTTGGAAAAATTTTCTGTAGAAAAAAAATTTTGACAAAATGTTATATAGAAATAAAATTTTGACAAAATTTTCTATAGAAATAAAATTTTGACTGAATATTCTAATGAAATAAAATTTTGACTAAATTTGCTAATGGAATAAAATTGTGGAAACAATTGATATAGGAATAAAATTTCGGAATCCAATTTGCACAATAACTTAAGCGCCAACTATTGTAATGGTGAGGATCGCCGTAACTTCCGAATATTATCGGGAAAATATCCTAAAGAAAGTGTTGAAGCCCTGGACAGGCAAAAATTTCAGCTCCAGGCCATGCAAATTCCAACAGGACACAGCAGCACCGCACCCAGCATGCGTCAACAAAGAATGACATAAAAAGGATGTCACTTGCCCGATTTTTCTAGAGCATTTTAGAGTGGAAAGTTAGCAGAGTGTCGATCATTTCAAGACGGCGCTTCTACGAAAAAAAAATAATAAATACCTATATAAGCCTCTTTACTTTTTAATGGGTTTATATTAGAGGTGTACACGTGAGTACTATTGTACTCACGCACACTCACTCAACAGATCTCGACATAATGTAGGAAGTTTCGCTTGATTCATCGCAAGGAAATTCATACAAATTTTTTTATTTCTTTGGGATCTAATTTTTGTTAATTAAAATTCTGGAACAAGTATTATTCACCGATCAAAATTTTTCAAAAAATTTTTTGTAATTGGAGGTAAAATGTTAATTGGTATATTTTAATTAAAACCCGAAAAATGTTCAACCATTTTTTTAACTGACTTTATTTTTGTTTTATTTGATTAACAATTTAATTGTATCAGTTAAATGTTTAATTGATTAGCATTTTTTATCTTTGCAATACACTATATAAAAGAAAATATAGTTATGAATGTTTACTTGAACTTTTGATATTATACAAACCTGAAAAACGCCTATGATAAATTGTACATGTTTTAATCTTTAAATTGTTAAATTGTTTTTCTATTACTCAGCATATTGATTGTAGATTGAAAAAAGAAAACATAGACTTTCACCCAAACGAACTCATCACAGTTTACATATTTTTTTATATAAAATGTGTGTGTGTGTGCGTTTTTTTCTAAAAAAAAAAATACTTCCCAACCACATTTATTTCTAATTTATGGAATTTTAAATATTTTTCTTGGTTTAAAAAATAAACACATTTTTTTTATAAAATCAAAAGAGTATAGACCACATAAAAATAAATTTCTGTTTTAGTTTGCTTGGAAATGATTTCGGGTTTTGTTGCTTTCCAATTATTTTCATATTTTAATGATAAAATAACCTTAGCAACTATTGAAAAATCTCTCGCTCGAGTGCCTACAAATACATTTCATTTTTGGTAGATTTCTTCTTGATGATTATTATAAATTTAGTAATTTCAAATGGGATTGTGGCCTTTGTTGCTACCAACCAACGAAGAAGCAACCATCTAGTCAACCAACATCCTGCAGTTTTTGAGTAATTGCTGTAAACAATAAGACATAAATTCATCAAAATGTCTGCTGCAAAAGTAACGATGATGCATTGTGTGCAACAGCTACAACATCCGCCTTCGCTTTACGATATATCTTGGGGAAAATTCATTGCATTCGAAAGAATACGTCCGAGGCAGAATTTTTGTTGTGTCTGTGTATGTGTGTATGTTTGTATGTGGGAGGATATTGAATGTTTTAACCACGGTTGCCACAGTTGGCAAAAAATTTAATTTTCTATAGAAATAAAATTTAGCAAAATTTTCTTTAGAAATAAAATTTTGACCAAATTTTCTATAAAATAAAATTGTGGAAAACATTTTTGACAAAATTTTCTATAGAAATAAAATTTCGTTTTGTTTTTTTTTATTATTGGTTTGATCTTCAACCACATTTATTGTTTTGATCTCATCTTAAAATTTTGACAAAATTTTCTATAGAAATATAGTTTTAATAAAATTTTCTATAGAAATAAAATTTTGACAACATATTCTATAGAAAAAATATTTTGATAAAATTTTCCACGGAAATCAAATGTAGACAAAATTGCAGTTGTTTTTGATTTCAGCTTAAAACCATGCATTGACTAAACTACAAGTGTAGCTTAACCAACAGAGGAAAAGAATGTTTGTCAAATTTATTTGGGCAAAGCCCTATAGACTGCATGATGGTTGGATGGACGCACGTTTCGGAATTACCACATTCCTCATTAGCATCCTCTACTTGCAGCAAAACTATCAACCAATTATCAGAATAAATTCAGGCAGTTCATTAAACCCAACAATGAACCACACTTGAACCTTCCGAAAAAAGGTTTTACATGATAGCTGGTTTATGCCGAAATAAATTCGAACAAACATATCTCTTTTCCTTTGCCACCCTCAAATCTTCGATTTGAGTGTAGTTGGCTGGGTTTATTTCGAGCGTGCTTTCTCTTTTTTCATTAATTTTCTATAGAAATAAAATTTTGATAAAATGTTGACAAAATTTTCTATACAAATAAAATTTTGACAAAATTTTCTATAGAAATAACATTTTGACAAAATTTTCTATAGAAATAACATTTTGACAAAATTTTCGAAAGAAATAAAATTTTGGCAAACTTTTCTGTAGGAATAGGTTAGGTTAGGTTAGGTGGCAGCCATTGTGGTATTCGTGAACTTCTCTCTTATCACTGAGTGCTGCCCGATTCCATGTTAAGCTCAATGACAAGTGACGTCCTTTTTATAGCCGAGTCCGAACGGTGTTCCATATTGCAGTGAAACAACTTAGAGAAGCTTTGAAACCCTCAGAAATGTCACCAGCAATAAAATTTTGACCAAATTTTCTATAGAAATGAAATTTTGACCAAATATTATATAGAAACAAAATTTTTACAACATTTTCTATAGGAATAAAATTGTGACAAAATTTTATATAGAAATAAAGTTTTGGCAATATTTTGTATAGAATTATAGTTTTTTGACAAAATTTTCTATAGAAATAAAATTTTGACAAAATTGTATGTAGAAATAAAATTTTGACACAATTTTCTCTAGGAATAAAATTATTTGTAAAAATAAAATTTTGACAACATTTTCTGTTGAAATAAAATATTGTCAAAATTTTCTATAGAAATAAAATTTTGTATAGAAATAAAATTTTGACAAAATATTATATAGAACTAACATTTTGACAAAATTTTCTATAGTAATAAAATTTTGACAAAATTTTCTATAGAAATAACATTTTGACAAAATTTTCTATAGAAATACAATTTTGACACAATTTTCTCTAGGAATAAAATTATCTGTAGAAATAAAATTTTGACAACATTTTCTGTAGATATAAAATATTGACAAAATTTTCTATAGAAATAAAATTTTGTATAGAAATGAAATTTTGACAAAATTTTCTATAGAAATAAAATTTTGACAAAAGTTTCTATAGAAATAAAATTTTGACAAAATTTTCTATAGAAATAAAATTTTGACAAAATTTTCTATAGAAATAAAATTTTGACAAAATTTTCTGTAGAAATAAACTTTTGCAAAATTTTCGATAGGAATAAAATTTTGGCAAAATTTTGTGTAGAAATAAAATTTTGACAAAATTTTCTATAGAAATAAAATTTTGACAAAATTTTCTATAGAAATAAAATTTTGAAAAAAATTTCTATAGAAATAAAATTTTGACAAAATTTTCTATAGAAATAAAATTTTGACAAAATTTTCTATAGAAATAAAATTTTGACAAAATTTTCTATAGAAATAAAATTTTGACAAAATTTTCTATAGAAATAAAATTTTGAAAAAATTTTCTATAGAAATAAAATTGTGACAAAATTTTGTATAGAAATAAAATTGTGAAAATAATTTTAATAGAAATAACATATTTGGCAAAATGTGCTATAGAAATAAAATTTTGAAAAATAAATTTTTGTTAAATAAAATTTCGATAATATTTTCTTTGTGTTAGTTATTTAGTGTTAGAAATAAATTTTTTATTGTTGTTTTGATTTTAGCTTAAAACTATGCGCTGACTTAGCTACAGAAGTAGCTTAACCAATAGAGGAAACAATGCTTGTCAAATTTATTTAGAATTTGTTTAATTTGGTGGATTTGTGGTAAAATATTTTTCAATTTTTGATAGATTATTTTTGGTACTAGTGGCAACCGTGGTTGTAACAGCTGTAATATATGGAAATATATGAACGGGAAATGAATGGAAATATAGGCAACATCCCTAAAGTTTTGTGTCTATGAATATATATTTAAAAATTTCTTTAAAAAAGTTGGGTAGGGGGATATTATATGTTAGGGGCCTTGTATAAATGTAAGGGCCAAATACCAAATATGACGTAAATAAATTTTAAGCACACATAAAGTTTGTAAGGTCTTGTGATTCAATGCTGAAATATGCAATTTGTTTTGTTTCAGATTTAAATGCAGAGTAGAATATGGAAAAACGTTGTGATTGCTGATAATGCTTACTCGTATAGTTTTCTGACGCAATTTTATGACAATAATGATCAGAGCTACTGCAGTGCAAAGTTTACCATACCCGCCTTGCAAGGAAATATTCATGGGGTCAACCTTAAATTCGACATAACACCAAATAGTTTTTTAGGCAGTGTACTACACCCTCTTGTGATTGAGGTAATGGGTTCCAGAAAATGGACGACGTTCACGAACTTGATCTTGGAGTGACCTAAAACCTCGGTGAATTCACCATATCATCGATAAACACTGGATCGGGGTTTCCCAATCCCGAAGTATAAAATATAGCCTTCGTCTATTGTTCCTACACATCGAATGTGTAATGTTTTTTCTATACATTATTTTGTATGATTGCCACAAATTTATCTGAACTGTGTCTATTACTGTCACACACATAATAATAACGAAGATGAAAAAAACATAAATATTTTAAAATTTAAGAAAACCAGAAAAATGGCCTCTGTACCACTATTTTAAATGGTGGTCGATATCAAATTAAATGTTGTACTTATAATATAAAGTTTCTTTATCTACCATAAATTTTGATGGATGATTATGAAATGATTTCAAAGGCCTTATAGTACTTTCGTCTACAGATATCTGGTATGTCCTTTATTTCCTTCTTCGATTGAAAAATCGTAGTATGTTATGTGTATTAGCATGTATGCATGAATGCATGTACTGGTTGCCATGACTGGGTGGAATGATTGTCTGTCTGTACATGGTGGCGTATGAAGAATATGTAATCTGTAAGGTATACGTTCCGGTGGACTCAGTCACGTTTGCCTTCAATGAAAATCAAAATTGCATTCCTCACATATATATGTGTGTGTGTAGGCATACATACAAATGAATATGATTTACAATGAATTGCCTAATATATATGTATATGCGCCAAAGAATTATATAATCAGTTATTTTATATTGGCGAAATATTAAATTTCCATCGCAGCAGGTATAACTTGGAAAATCTTATTAATATTAGCGAGTATTTTTATGGATTGCAAACGGTCCAATAGGAGACAAATACGGTATGTCATAAAGCAAAAATACATTTAATTAATTTTTGTAAAGCAATATTAGTAAGAATATTTTCATGTGATCAGATTTAAAATTACTTTCAATTTAAGAAATCTTATATATTATACCAAATGTTTATTTCATTTGTATACCGTCCATCCTAGGCTAGGGGTTTACTTACTTTGTCTTTCTATTTCTAGCGAAATTGAAATATTTATCTAAGTTCCCACAAAGTATTTATATTCTTACTTGCTGTCAAATAAATACAATAAAAATGAGTAAAGTAGAAAGTCGGGCGGGGCCGACTATATCATACTCTAAACCACCCCCAGTGAATTAGTAAACATAAGCATTTGTGGGGTATCATTGGTATAGGTTTTGGAGAACATAAAAGTGGGTACATGTTTATGCCACTTTGTGTAAAATTTGAGTACGGTCAGTTAATAAATGAGGCCCCTATGGTCAAAAAATAAGGTTATTAGGGGCAATTTTTTCAAAATCGGGCGATACATATATATGGGAGCTATATCTAAATTTGAACCGATTTCGATGAAATTTTGCACATACAGTTAGTGCTACACCGAAAGAATTTTCTTCGTAAAAAGAACGAAAAATTTCGTTAAAAGTACGAAATTTGTCATTGTTTTACAACCAAAGAAACTTTTCATTAAAAGTACGAAATATTTCGTACTTTTTACGAAGAAAAGTTCTTCCAAAAATTTCGTAGATTGTGAGAAAAAAAATCGTACTTTTTATGAAGAATCTTCGTACTTTTTATGAAAAATATTCGTACTTTTTATGAAACAATTCGTTCTTTTTATGAAAATGTTTCGTACTTTTTATAAAAAATTTTCGTAGTTTTTATGAAAAATGTTCGTACTTTTTATGAAAAACTTTCGTACATTTTTCTAAAAAATGTTCGAACTTTTAGAAAAAAAATTTATAGTCGAAAGTGCATTTGGTTGTAGTTGCAAGTGTGAAAAATTACATCACTACTTTACATCTTAAGTTTTTGAATAATTTTTAGTTTTATTGCTTCACTTTTATTCATAGCACGCTATCACCCAAATGAGAAGTAGCATAGACTGGCATAAAAAATAGAATAAAGGAATACACTCAAGCACACTATAAAAGACAATTTAATGCCGCGAACGGAAATTTTACAACTTCAATGAAAATCCTTCGTTATTTCAAAGAAAATGTTTCGTACTTTTTATGAAGAAATTTTAACGCAGAATGTTTCGTAAAATATTCGTAAAAACTTCATCACAAAATTCATGAAATGTGAAGAAAGTTTCGTTAAAAGTACGAACTTTTTACGAAGAAACGTTAATGTAGAATGTTTCGTAGAAGTTTCGTATATTCGTAAAATGTTTTTCGTAAAATTTACGAAAATGAATGAAAATTTCGTTATTTTAATGAAGAATTCAGGAAGAATAGTTAATGAAGAATTCTTCGTAAAATTAACGAAGAGAATTCTTTCGGTGTATAGAAGATTACATTTAGCCAACCTTGGTTACGATCGGTTGATAAATAAGTGTTTTACGGCCAAATTTGGCAAAATCGGGCGATATATATATATAGGGGAGCTATATCTAAATATGAACCGATTTCGATGAAATTTCGCATATACAGTTAGAGCTATAGTAGATTACATTTAGCCAACTTTGAGTACGATCGGTTAATAAATAAGGGTTTTACGGCCAAATTTGACCTAATCGGGCGATACATATATATGGGAGCTATATCTAAATCTGAACCGATTTCGATGAAATTGCGCACATACGGTTAGAAGTATAGAAGATTATCCTTAGCCAACTTTGAGTACTATCGGTTGATAAATAAGGTTTTTATGGCCAAATTTGGGAAAATCGGGTGATACATATATATGGGAGCTATATCTAAATCGATAGATATATCGATGAAATTTTGCAGACTTATGATGAAAAAGTTTACTTTGTGCAAAATTTATTGACGATCGGTTTTGTAAAAAAGCGCAACGTGACTCCATTTGTCAAAATCGGGCGATACATATATATGGGAGCTATATCTAAATTTGATCCGATTTCTTCCAAATTCAATAGCGTTCGTCCTTGTGCCCAAAAAACACCCTGTACCAAATTTCATCAAAATCGGTTAATAATTGCGACCGGAATCCTGTGAACAATAAATAAATGGACAGGCGGACGGACGGACGGACACCAAGCGCTAGATCGACTCAGGAGGTGATTCTGAGTCGATGGGTATATATTTTATGGGGTCTAAAATCAATATTTCTGGTAGGCACATTCTTTGGCCGATCAAACATATTATACCCTGACCACTATGTGGTTTAGGGTATAACAAGTGAGTAAAGTAGAAAGTCGGGCGGGGCCGACTATATCATACCCTATACCACCCCCAGTGAATTAGTAAACATAAGTTTTTGGAGTTGAACCGCACTTCCTTATTTATGAAAATTAAAGAGTACATGTTTATTGCAATTTTATCACAATCTGAACAGAAATGTCTAATATTAGGAACTATAGTTGGTTTTACACCTACAGAATTATGTTAAGTATAGTGACAGCTCGATATATCAGGCTCATTAGACTATTCAGTTCATTGTGATGCCACAGTGGTGAACTTCTCTCTTATCACTGATCGCTGCCCAGTTCCTCATGTTAACCTCCCTATGTTAACCTCAATGTCAAGGGACCTCCTTTTTAAAGCTGAGTCCGAACGGAGTTCCAAATTGCAGTGAAACACTCACAAATTTCACCAGCATTACTGAGGTGAGAAAATACACCACTGAAAAACTTTTTTGGCGTTTGGTAGAAATTGGGTTTGTACCCACGACCCGGTGTATGCAAGGTGGGCATGCTAACTATTGTACCACGTTGGCTCCCACCTGCAGAGTTAGTAGGCCACTAATGTTGAGTTCATTATGAAACAAGTAAGTAAAGTAGAAAGTCGGGCGGGGCCGACTATATCATACCCTAAACCACCCTTACGGAATTAGTAATCATAAGCATTTGTGGGGTAACATTGATATAGGTCTGGGAGATAAACCGCAGTTACATATTTAAGAAAATTAAGGGGTACATGTTTATGGGTGCTTTGTCTCAATCTGACTATAGCTCATAGTCAGTGTTGCCAGGGAAAATGTTCGGTTTACCCTACAAGGACAAAAAAAGTTCCCTACTTTCCCATACATTCCCAAACAATTTTCCCTACAATATTTTTCGTTAAATTTAAACTAATTTTACAAAACAAAAATGGTTGTAAGTACTTTATTATCTTAAAACATATAATATAAATTTGTATTACCACCACGGTTGCCACAGTTGGTAGAATTCAACCAAAAATAGTAATTTTATTTGTTAAATCTCTATAGAAATAAAATTTTGGAAAAAGTTTCTATAAACAAAATTTTTTTGAGAAATTTTTCTATAACATAGAAATAAAATTTTGACAATAAATTCTATAGAAATAAAATTTTGAGAAAAAATTTCATAAAAATAAAATTTTGAGAACATTTTTATAGAAATAATATTTTGAAAAAAAATTCTATAGAAATACAATTTTGACAAAATGTTCTATAGAAATAAAATGTTGACAAAATTTTCTACAGGAATAAAGTTTACCACACATTTTTAAAGATCAAGCCTTGCCGGCTTCTAATTTCCTCCTCTAGAGCCACCAAAATGTAAAACTTATTGCAAATTGTGTTGAGTGAAAATGTCCTATATTGTGTAGGTAATTTCCCCTACTTCTAGCAACACTGGCTGTGTTGATATTGCACCTACGGAGTTAATATGCCACTAATATTGAGCCCATTATTAAAAAAGAGAAAATCGTTAAATTAGTGTGGGCAATAGTTACAAATTTGTAAAAATCGAGCAATTTTCTTATGTAAGAGCTACAAGTACGTATAAGAACGATCGGCTAGAACATCAAAATTTGAAATTTGAGTAACATTGGTTAATAAATAAGACTACTATGGCCAAATTTGGGAAAATAGAGCGATGCATGTATATGGAAGCTATATCTAAATCTGAACCAATTTGCATAATGTTTTGCGGGTTTGATAAATACCACAAAAGGTTACCTTGTGCAAGATTTGAGTAAAATCAGTTAAGAAATGAAGCCTGTATGGTCAAACATAAGGTTATTAGGGGCGAATTTTTCAAAATCGGGTGATACATGTATAGGAGCTGTATCTACATCTGAACCGATTACGATGAAATTTTGCACATATAGTTAGTACTATAGAGGACTGGATCTAGCCAATTTTTAGTAAGATCGGTTAATAAATAATGGTTCTATGGCCAAATTTGGGAAAATCGGGCTACACATATATATGGGAGCTATATCCAAATCTGAACCGATATCGATGATTTTTTGCACATATAGTTAGTGCTGTAGAAGACTACATTTGGCCAAATTTGGGTAAGATCTGTTGATAAATAAGGGTTTTATGGCCAAATTTAGAAAAATCGGGCGGTACATATATATGGGAGCTATAGCTAAATCTAAACCGATTTCGATGATTTTTTGCACATATAGTTAGTGCTATAGAAGATTATATTTAGCCAACTTTGAGTAAGATCGGTTGATAAATAAAGGTTTTGTGGCCAAATTTGGGAAAATCGGGCTATACATATATATGAGAGCTACATCTAAATCTGAACCGATTTGGATGAAATTTTGCAGACTTGAAGGGTGATGGGAAAGATTAGCTTTTGCCAAATTTGGTGACGATCCGTTTGAAAAAACGCGCATCGTGACCAGGGCTGTGGAGTCGAGCCAATTTTGCTCGACTCCGACTCCGACTCCAGCATTTTTCATCAGCTCGACTCCGACTCCGGAGTCGACTCCGGGTAATATAACTAAATCTCATTTCAATACCATTAATTTGTAGTTCTATTGTGGGGGTACCGTAAGTGGATCGATATAAAGTATCGTATTTATTTATGTGTGCAAAGAAAGGTCTTAATTTCACATTAGATGCCCATTGAACTCTATATTTCAAATTTAGGGCAATGTTTAATAAATAAAATAATGATATAAATACCCATCATAACATGAGAAAATACCAACAGTATATGTATTTGTGGACCAAAATTATTGATACTATATCAAATCCTTTAGCTTTGTTGCGAGCTATATAAAGGTTTATATTCCCATATGAATGAATTTGAATGTGAATCGATTTAGACAAAATTGTATAAACTTCTACAAAATCTATGTACTTAAAATTTAAATCTAACGTTATGGGACGTAAAACAATTTTAACAAAAAATAAAAATGCAAGGAAAGTCTAAAGTCGGGCGGGCCGATTATAATATACTCTGCACAACTTTGTATTTAGATCTACATTTTGATAAAATCTCAAATTTTCTACAGAATCTCGGGCATTATTTGGGAAATATTTATAATTGTTTAGACAATTTCGCAAAAATGCATTTATGATTCATTCACTGAAAAATTTGAAAATTTGTGTCATTTCTACAAGTTTTCGACAAAGCAGTGAGTATCATTGAGCATACAATTTTGGATAAAATTTTGTCTAGTAAAAAAAAAATTTATATAGAAATAAAATTTTGCAAAATTTTCTACAGAAACAAAATTTTGACTAAATTTTCTATAGAAATAAAATTTTGACCAAATATATAGAAATAAAATTTGGCAAAATTTTTTATAGAAATAAAAGTTTGAAAAAATTATCAATAGAAATACTATTTAAATAAAAATTGTGTAGCAAACAAAATTTTGCAAAATTTTCTATAGAAATAAAAGTTTGCAAAATATCCTACAGAAACAAAATTTTGACTAAATTTTCTATAGAAATAAAATGTTGACTAAATTTTATATAGAATAAAATATTTCTATAGTAATAAAATTTTGAATACATTTTTTATAGCAGTGAGTATCAGTGAGCATCAGTAAGAAAAAACAATTTTGAGAAAATTTGCTATAGAAATAAAATTTAACAATTTTTTCTTATAGAAATAAAATTTTGAAAAAATTATCAATAAAAATACAATTTTAGAAAAATTTTTGTGTAGTAAATAAAATTCTGCAAAATATTCTACAGAAACAAAATTTCGACTAAATTTTCTATAGAAATAAAATTTTGACTAAATTTTCTAAAGAAATAAAATTTTGACAAAATTTTCTATAGAAATAAAATTTTGACCAAATTTTCTAATAAAAAATCTATTACTATAAAATTTTGGCAATATTTTCTATAGAAATAAACTTTTGACTTAAATTTTTATAGAAATAAAATTTTGCAAAATATTCTTTAGAAACAAAATGTTGACCAAATTTTCTAATAAAAAAATCTATTACTATAAAATTTTGGCAAAATTTTCTATAGAAATAAAATGTTGACTTCAATTTTTATAGAAATAAAGTTATCAATAGAAACAAAATTTTGAAAAACTTTTTGTGTAACAAACCAAATTTTGCAAAATTTTCTATAGAAAAAAAAATTTTGCAAAATTTTCTATAGAAAAAAAATTTTTGCAAAATATTCTATAGAAACAAAATTTTGACTCAATTTTCTATAGAAAAAAATATTTCTATAGTAATACAATTTTGAATAAATTTTTTATAGAAATAAAATTTTGACAAAATTTGCTATAGAAATAAAATTTTGACAAAACTTTTTATAGAAATAACATTTTGACAAAATTTTGTATAAAAAACAACTTTGAAAAAATTTCTGTCAATATTCCACATATGTATATGGCCTTAAAATAAAATTAAAAAAAAAAAATAATTTCGATCGTTCGAAATATTTCAAATAACATAAATTGATATGGGCATTAAAATGGATCGATCCAGCCCATCTGCTAGTCTAACATTCTAGGAAACATAAAAAGATAGCCGTAATTTGAAGTTGATTTTCATTTACAATCATGCTGTACATTGATCGAATGAATAACGCAATGGAAACTAATTTGCGTAAAAACTTGCTTAGTTACAAAAATGTGAAGTATTTTAAAAAATTTGGTTTAGCCGGAGTCGGAGTCGAGCAAAATTTTTACGACTCCGACTCCAGCAAAATCTTCAGACTCCGACTCCAAGACTCCGACTCCGGCTCCACAGCCCTGATCGTGACCCCATTTGTCGAAATCGGGCGATACATGTATATGGGAGCTATATCTAAATTTGATCCGATTTCTTCCAAATTCAATAGCGTTCGTTTTTGGCCGAACAAACTTATTATACCCTGACCACTATGTGGTTTAGGATATAAAAAATATCTTTTAAACTAAACATCGTTTTTATACCCTAAACCACATAGTGGTCAGGGTATAATAAGTTTGTTCGGCCAAAAAATGTGCCTACCAGAAATATTGATTTTAGACCCTATAAAATATATACCGATCGACTCAGAATCACCTCCTGAGTCGATCTAGCGCTTGGTGTCCGTCTGTCCATGTATTTGTTGTTCACACGATTCCGGTCGCAATTATTAACCGATTTTAATGAAATTTGATACAGGGAGGTTTTTGGGCACAAGGACGAACGCTATCAAATTTAGATATAGCTCCCATATATATGTATCGCCCGATTTTGACAAATGGGGTTAAGTTGCACTTTTTTTACCAACCGATCGTCTATAGAAATTTGTTTTAATATTTTACTTCTATAAAAAATTTTGTCAAAATTTAATTTTTATAGAAAATTTTGTCAAAATTTTATTTCAATGGAAAATTTTTTTAAAATTTTATTATATAATATAAAAAATCTAAAAATTTTTGGTAGAATTATACCAACTGCGGTAACCGTGAGTGGTACATTATTCATATATTTTTTTGGAAATTTCTGTTATTTTATTTGTCTTTCGTGTTTAATTGACCCCTAGTAAAATTCAGAAAAATTTTCATTTATTGGTAAATTTGCGTTAAACGAAGAATTTTTATATATCGACTCAAAAGAACTTCTTATGAAGTGCCAATTAAGCTTCTAGAGATGGTCTTCACTTTTCATCAGTTTTGGATGTACTTTTAAAGTGATGACTTAAGAAGAACTTCTAAATTTTTCGTTCCGGAACGACATTTGACGGGTTAAATCTCCCTCCATGTTGTTTGGAAATTTTGGGGACAACATCGTAACACCAGACATTTAATTTTTTTCTCTATGTATAGTACAATACATAGAGCTATTTGTTTATATTTTCATCTATAGTAAATTAATTGATAATTATGTCTGCTTTATGGACACATGTGGCTTTATTAGTCTAACTTGACGGAAATAAAGTCAAGTTAAATGATGTTCACTCCAATACTCGGGCATACAATGGATATAGGATAATAAATATTGTGTTGGTTGAATCAATATGTGCTCAGTCAATGATCTCAGTGGAATAACAAGCATTAGAATTCATTTGACCTTTTGTGTAAAGCAAAGCAAGGCAACAAACAAACAAGGAATGCTTCTCCCATACCGGACAATACAAGAAGTACAACAACACATAATGACCAATAACAAATGGACTTTATAACACTCTTAACACTAAACCACTAAAGATGTTTCTAAGACTCGCATCTGGAAGAGACAATACAAACAGAAGAGCACACTAAAACTCATAGACACACACACATATGCAGTGTACGCATTCATGGCATAACATTCCTATACCAATTCTAATGAGCAACAAACACACATGAATGAGTTCTTCTAACATGGCTTAGCAATGGATGGGGGGAGAGGAAAAGGATGGTGTGACAAGAAATGGAGATTCTTAGAGGGGTGTGAGTAGAAATGCGTGTCATGTAAAGGGTGATTCTTTTGAGGTTAGGATTTTCATGCATTAGTATTTGACAGATCACGTGGGATTTCAGACATGGTGTCAAAGAGAAAGATGCTCAGTATGCTTTGACATTTCATCATGAATAGACTTACGATCTGCCACAACGTCGAATTTTCAGTGAATGGGCCCTAGAAAAGTTGGCAGAAAATCCGCTTTTTTATCGACAAATTTTGTTCAGCGATGAGGCTCATTTCTGGTTGAATGGCTACGTAAATAAGCAAAATTGCCGCATTTGGAGTGAAGAGCAACCAGAAGCCGTTCAAGAACTGCCCATGCATCCCGAAAAATGCACTGTTTGGTGTGGTTTGTACGCTGGTGGAATCATTGGACCGTATTTTTTCAAAGATGCTGTTGGACGCAACGTTACGGTGAATGGCGATCGCTATCGTTCGATGCTAACAAACTTTTTGTTGCCAAAAATGGAAGAACTGAACTTGGTTGACATGTGGTTTCAACAAGATGGCGCTACATGCCACACAGCTCGCGATTCTATGGCCATTTTGAGGGAAAACTTCGGAGAACAATTCATCTCAAGAAATGGACCGGTAAGTTGGCCACCAAGATCATGCGATTTGACGCCTTTAGGCTATTTTTTGTGGGGCTACGTCAAGTCTAAAGTCTACAGAAATAAGCCAGCAACTATTCCAGCTTTGGAAGACAACATTTCCGAAGAAATTCGGGCTATTCCGGCCGAAATGCTCGAAAAAGTTGCCCAAAATTGGACTTTCCGAATGGACCACCTAAGACGCAGCCGCGGTCAACATTTAAATGAAATTATCTTCAAAAAGTAAATGTCATGGACCAATCTAACGTTTCAAATAAAGAACCGATGAGATTTTGCAAATTTTATGCGTTTTTTTTTTTTTAAAGTTATCAAGCTCTTAACAAATCACCCTTTAGATGTGTATGTGTGTTAGCAACTGAGTGTGATGTGCGTAATTAATGTTTAATATGGCACTGCGGCACAAATTAATTTTATGCCCGATTAACATGTCAAATGGCTAAAAGACTTGGCCATGTGTCTATACATATTCTCATATAGATAGTTGCGTGTGTGTTTGCGTTGACTATGGCTATGTATGTATATGTGTTGTACTAAGAGCAATAGCAGCATAAACCATACATGAAGCGTTGAGTATTTCACTGTGATAGTTTATGAACTCTTTAATACAATAGGCCAGTGAATGAAGTAAATTATGCACATGCATGCTATAATTTCACACATACTGTCACAAACACACATACCGTGGTAGTGTGTCTTGTGTTAGTACTCTGTATGGTAGAACAATTCGTTGAAAGTGCTTAGTTGATAACTGAGATAGCAATCAGCTTGAGGATGTATTATTGGACCACATGAGCATATTGGAGGCTTTGTGGCTTTATTGGGGTGGATCTTGCTGTGTCTTAATATTTCATTGGAAATGTAGTTCTCTTGCGTAGTTTTTAGAACATAGTTTTGGCGTCTCTCCAAAAACTTTATCGATTTCGTTGTGTTCCCACTCATATTCCAGAAAGAAATTTTCTTTACAAACAGAAAAAATTATTAACATTTTTATACCCTCCACCATAGGATGGGGGTATATTAACCTTGTCATTCCGTTTGTAACACATCGAAATATTGCTCTAAGACCCCATAAAGTATATATATTCTGGGTCGTGGTGAAATTCTGAGTCGATCTGAGCATGTCCGTCCGTCCGTCCGTCTGTTGAAATCACGCTAATTTCCGAACGAAACTGAAACTTGGCACAAGTAGTTGTTATTGATGTAGGTCGGATGGTATTGCAAATGGGCCATATCGGTCCACTTTTACATATAGCCCCCATATAAGCGGACCCCCAAATTTGGCTTGCAGACCCTCTAAGACAAGCAAATTCCATCCGATCGGGCTGAAATTTGGTGCATAGTGTTTGTATATGGTATCTAACAACCATGCAATAATTGGTCCACATCGGTCCATAATTATATATAGCGCCCATAAAAACGGACCCCCAAATTTGGCTTGCAGAACCTATAAGAGAAGCATATTCCATCCGATCTGGCTAAAATTTGGTACATGGTGTTCGTATATGGTCTCTAACAACCATGCAAAAATTGGTCCATATCGGTCAATAATTATATATAGCCCCCATATAAACCGATTCCCCGATTTGTCTGGCTGAGCCTCAAAGAGAAGAAAATTTCATTCGATCCGGCTGAAATTTGGTACATGGTGTTAGTATATGGTCTCTAACAACCACGCAAAAATTGGTCCACATCTGTCCATAATTATATATAACCCCCATATAAACCGATCCCCCGATTTGGCTTGCTGAGCCTCAAAGAGAAGCAAATTTCATCCGATTCGGCTGAAATTTGGCACATTGTGTTGGTATATGGTCCTTAACAACCTTGCAAAAATTGGTCCAAGTCGGTCCATAATTAGATATAGCCCCCATATAAACCGATCCCCAGATTTGAACTTCGGAGCCTCTTAGAGGAGCAAAATTCATCCGATTCGGCTGAAATTTGGCACGTGGTGTTAGTATATGGTCCTTAACAACCTTGCAAAAATTGGTCCAAATCGGTCCATAATTATATATAGCCCCCATATAAACCGATCCCCAGATTTGAACGTCGGAGCCTCTTAGAGGAGCAAAATTCATCCGATCAGGTTGAAATTTGGTACGTGGTGTTAGTATATGGTCTCTAACAACCATGCAAAAATTGGTTCATATCGGTCCATAATTATATATAGCCCCCATATAAACCGACTCCCAGATTCGGTTTGCGGATCCCCTAAGAGAAGCAAATTTCATCCGATCCGGCGGAAATTTGGTACATGGTATTAGTATATAGTCTCTAAGAACCATTCAAAAATTTGTCCATATCAGTTCATAATTAGATATAGCCCCCATATAAACCGATCCCCAGATTTGAACTCCCGAGCCTCTTGGACGAGCAAAATTCATCCGATCCGGTTGAAATTTGCAACGTGGTGTTAGTATATGGTCGCTAAAAACCATGCCAAAATTGGTCCATATCGGGCTATAGTTATATATAGCCGATCCGCAATCACACAAAAATTGGTCCATATCGGTTCATAATCATGGTTGCCACTCGAGTCAAAAATAATCTAGCAAAATTTTATTTCTATAGAAAATTTTGTCAAAATTTTATTTCTATAGAAACTTTTGCAAAATTTTATTCCTATAGAAAATTTTTTCAAATTTTATTTCTATAGAAAATTTTGGCAAAATTTTATTTCTATAGAAAATGTTGTAAAAATTTTAATTCTATAGAGAATGTTGTAAAAATTTTAAAACTTTTGAAAATTTTGTAAAAATTTTATTTCTATAGAAAATTTTGTCAAAATATTATTTCTATAGAAAATTTTGTTAAAATCGTATTTCTATAGAAAATTTTGTCCAAATTTTATTTCTATAGAAAATGTTGTCAAAATTTTATTTTGTCGAAATTTTATTTCTATAGAAACTTTTGTTAAAATTTTATTTCTATAGAAAATTTTGTCAAACTTAATTGTATACGTATTTAATCGGCCATTTTAAGTTTAATACATACCACGTATCGACTACGTGGTATATATTACGGTATTAGGAAGTTTTAAGATATCTTGCCATCGGCAAATATTACCGCAACCCTAGTAATTCGTTTGTGGATGACTGTCGTCAGTAGAAGTTTCTACGCAATCCACGGTGGAGGGTACATAAGCTTCGGCCTGGCCGAACTTACGGCCGTATATACTTGGTGCAATGGTTAGCATGCCCGCCTTGCATACACAAGGTCGTGGGTTCGATTCCTGCTTCGACCGAACACCAAAAAGTTTTTCAGCGGTGGATTATCCCACCTCAGTAATGCTGGTGACATTTCTGAGGGTTTCAAAGCTTCTCTACGTGGTTTCACTGCAATGTGGAACGCCGTTCGGACTCGGCTATAAAAAGGAGGTCCCTTGTCATTGAGCTTAACATGGAATCGGGCAGCACTCAGTGATAAGAGAGAAGTTCACCAATGTGGTATCACAATGGACTGAATAGTCTAAGTGAGCCTGATACATCGGGCTGCCACCTAACCTAACCTAACCTAACCTATATACTTGTTTTTAGTTTAAATTCATGTAAAAAATACAAAATTATATAAGCTAAAAAATTAAATTAGTAATGATTACACTAGTTTACAAAATAAACATTTTTTCATGTACATTTGATGTACATTTTTCGGCTCTTTTGCATTAAACAAATCATATCACGAGCTAGAAATGTTTGATTATATTGTTGTTGGTACTTTAATACAAGGTATTGAGATGACGAACCAACTTGTATAATTGGATCTGTGATAGGTTAAATGGTTCAAAATATATCGACGAAAATAGGGCACATTTTCAAAAAAATCGTATTTTACAATGACTCTTTGCCGCCAGAAAAGTATAAACCATTAAAAAAATGGTTTCTCTTCATGTTCGTGAAGCCGATACTTTACCATAGGAAATAAGACCAACCCACAGAAAAATGCCACTCGACCACAAAAGAACTAATTTTTGTGTGTGTGAGTGGCTTATATTTGTATGATGTGGTATCGGATTTATTCACTCAATTGCTTATAACTTTGTCATTTTTCGGTCGATTTTCTTCTAGTTGGTCTTATTTTTTAGGCTAAAGTATCATTTTTACGTACATTAAGTGTGTGGGGGAGGGAGCGCAACTCCACTTTTAGCATAGTCCGGGAATCAGAGAAGATCATCGGATGAAATTTGTCCCTCTGTGAGGTTTCGGAACTCAAATCTATGGATCGATATTCTAATCGAGTAGTCCTACATTGCCCATTTGCATCCGGGATGCTTTCGAAAATAAAAACCACTTGCATTTATAGTACTCCTTACGAGCTTTCATTTGATATCAAAAATGTAGAGCAGGTTTTGCAAGGTGGGCATAGTTAAACTTTATGGTTTGTGTCTCGGCTTGTTAAATTTACAATTTATCTTCACGCACATGGCGAGATCGTCCTGATAGATTCGTTTTTGTGTGCAAACAGGCCAAGTTCGAAGACCGGCTATACAGGACCAAGTTTTGAGATAGCTCCCATATAAAACGATCCCATGATTTGGGGTCTTGGGCTTCTAGAAACCGTCGTTTTTATTCGATTTGCCTGAAATTGAAAATCTAGAAGCGTTTTAGGACCGCAATTAGGTGTGCATCTGTACATGTTTTGGTATAGCCCCCATATAGGCCGATTTCTCGACTTTACTAATGGTTCAACTGAGCTGCTTGGGAGTATAGCTGCCATCAAATCGCTCTGAAATTCTATATATTGTCAAGAAACCCCATACGACGAAGTGTTTGCAAAGAAAGCTATTATATTTGATTCATGGTGGTGGGTATTTAACTTATTTACTTATTTTCATTAAATTTACGGCACGAATTTTAATTACGTTAAAGTCTTTGAAGCAAGGAAAATTTTTCTGAAAGTAAACAAAAGCATTTTTGATTTAAAAAAAATAATCTTGAAATTGATTGAAATATTGAATTTTTGGATTACAGCATCAAATTAGACTGACTTTGAAAATTTTTCATCTTTGGTTTAAAGTGTTAATATTAATAATATTAAACTTAATAAAACGTTTTTTATATAAACCGAGTTACTTCTTAAATTTGATGATCTTATATTTTTTATGTTTATTTTGTATGTTTTGCAAAAAACAAGTATATACGGCCGTAAGTTATGGAGGGTTATGTACCCTCCACCATGGATTGCGTAGAAACTTCTACTGAAGACTGTCATCCACAATCGAATTACTTGGGTTGCGGTAACACTTGCTGATGGCAAGGTATCTTAAAACTTCCTAACATCGTCTTTTAAATTACAAGGTAGTAGTATATATTAAACTAAAAAAGGCCGATTAAATACGTATAAAATTAAGTTTAAAGTTTCTATAGAAATAAAATTTTGACAACATTTTCTATAGAAGTAAAATTTGGAAAGAACTTTCTATAGAAATAAAATTTGGAAAAAATTTCTATAGAAATAAAATTTTGACAAAATATTCTATAGAAATAAAATTTTTACAAAATTTTGTATAGAAATAAACTTTTTACAAAATTTTCTATAGAAATAAAATTTTGACAAAATTTTCTATAGAAATAACATTTTGACAATGTTTTCCATAAAAATAAAATTTTGGTAGATTATTTATGGATCGAGTGGCAACCATGAATATGAACCGATATGGACCAATTTTTGTGTGATTGGGGATCGGCTATATATAACTATAGACCGATATGGACCAATTTTGGCATGGATATTAGCGGCCTTATACTAACACCACGTTGCAAATTTCAACCGGATCGGATGAATTTTGCTCCTCCAAGGAGATCAAATCTGGGGAACGGTTTACTTGGGGGCTATATATAATTATGGACCGATATGGACCAATTCTTGCGTGTTTGTTAGAGACGACATTCTAACACCATGTTCCAAATTTCAACCGGATCGGATGAATTTTGCTCGTCCAAGAGGCTCCGGAGGAAAAATCTGGGAATCGATTTATGTGGGGGCTATATATAATTATGGACGAATATGGACCAATTTTTACATGGTCATTAGAGAACAAATACCAACACCATGTACCAAATTTCAGCCGGATCGGATGAAATTTTCGTTTCTTAGAGGCTCCGCAAGCCAAATCGAGGGATCGGTTTATATGGGGCCTATATATAATTATAGACCGATGTGGACCAATTTTTGCATGGCTGTTAGAGACCATATACTAACACCATGTACCAAATTTCAGCCGGATCGGATGAAATTTTCGTTTCTTAGGGGCTCCGCAAGCCAAATCGAGGGATCGGTTTATATGGGGCCTAAATATAATTATAGACCGATGTGGACCAATTTTTGTGTGGTTGTTAGAGACCATATACTAACACCATGTACCAAATTTCAGCCGGATCGGGTGAAATTTGGTTCTCTTAGAGGCTCCGCAAGCCAAATCGGGAGACCGGTTTATATGGGGGCCATATGTAATTATGGACCGATATGGACCAATTTTTGCAAGGTTGTTAGAGACCATATACTAACACCATGTACCAAATTTCAGCCAGATTGGGTGAAATTTGCTTCTCTTAGAGGCTCCGCAAACCAAATCGAGGGATCGGTTTATATGGGGGCTATATATAATTATCGACCGATGTGGACCAATTTTTGCATGGTTGTTAGAGACCATATACTAACACCATGTACCAAATTTCAGCCGGATCGGATGAAATTTGCTTCTCTTAGAAGCCTCGCAAGCCAAATTTGGGGGTCCGTTTATATGGGGGCTATACGTAAAAGTGGACCGATATGGCCCATTTGCAATACCATCCGACCTACATCAATAACAAGTACTTGTGCCAAGTTTCAAGTCGATAGCTTGTTTCGTTCGGAAGTTAGCGTGATTTCAACAGACGGACATGCTCAGATCGACTCAGAATTTCACCACGACCCAGAATATATATTCTTTATGGGGTCTTAGAGCAATATTTCGATGTGTTACAAAGGGAATGACAAAGTTAATATACCCCCCACCCTATGGTGGAGGGTATAAAAATAATCTTGAAATTGATTGAAATATTGAAGTTTTGGATTACAGGTAAAAAAGCATCAAATTAGACTGACTTGGAAAATTTTTCATCTTTGGTTTAAAGTGTTAATATTAATAATATTAAAATTAATAAAACGTTTTTTTATATAGACTGATTTTCTGAGTTTGATTTGAATTTGATGATCCTATATTTTTTATGTTTTGCAAAAAAAAGAGTAGAATTAAAATTCTAACTATGAAAGCCAAATTGGAAAGTTTTCAATTTAAATTTGTAGTGTGCATTTTAATAAGAATTTTTCCCCTTAATCAAGTCTAACAACAAAGCCTTTTACCTTAAATTCAAATTTGAGCCACCCTAGTGATGATATAAAAATAATTAAAATTTATTCCACAACCCACTTTTTTATATATACGGGATTTTTTATAAATAATCAATTCATTATGTGGCAACAAATAATGATTTAATCTGCCATTCGGCCATAATACGTTCACAAAATTCAACCAAATGTAATCGAAAAAGAAGATAAACATCTTGCCATTAGATTTATCTACCAAAATTGGATAATTAACCATTTTAATGAAACACTTTGTTCTAATTATGGACAAAACAAAAAACCCCTATAAAGAATAGAAATGAACTAACCTCCAAGACAATAGATTTCCTTAAGGCATTCATTCGATTACCAGGCAGCTAACGCAAGTCAATTTCAACCAAAAGACAATGTATAAATTTTATTTTATGAGTTAATTTGATTTAATTAAATCTGTTGGCATTTCATTAATGATAATTAATTTTTACAATGTCATATTATCGCGATACTTGTTGTAATCATTGCCATTATCCCATTTGAAATGTGTTAATGTTGTGGTGGCTTTTACTCGTTCTAGCTTTTTCCGTCTCTCACTCTCTTTTGTTTGGTCTTCATTGCTATGCTTTCCCCATGGTCCTTGGTAGATTTTTCATTAAGTGTGTCAAGTGAAATAACGTCCTGTTATCGTTTTTAATGTCTTCTTAACCTTGTTTTTGTACGGGTCCTAAAGCGATTTGTTCATGGGTCGCCTTTTCTTGTTTTGAATATGTGTGTGCGTGTGATTGTTCATTCTTTACGGTAAATTTCACTTGAACACTGATTTTTAGGAGTATGCTAGATATAATTATGGAAAAAGTGTTTCGTTGTGGAGATTTTTTTTTACCGACACTGGTGCTCTATATCAGCAACAGCGTTGCTGGTTTCGTTATACGTTTTTTTTCTGGCATTGAATAATGTAATTTTAATGAGCCACTTTCATTGTTGTACAAGTGTATTTTTGACATGCCCTAAATTCATGGCGAAAAAATTGATAAAAATTTTTGCATTTCTTTTACAAGAGGGAAAAATTGATTAGGACATTTATGTTAAACAGAAATTTATGATACTTTTTCAAAAAGAAATAAATCAGTGTAAATGAAGATTGCGAACTAAAGAAAAATTTTTCTTTGCGACTTAAGTCTGGCTTCATAAATTACAACAGTCAATAAAATACACGGTTTATTAATATATTAAATATATTTATTAAGAATCAACAGCATCGACTGGCCTTGAAATATTAGTTTATTATTCCACTATTTCCAATTTCCATGTAATGTAATCAACTGTAAAACGCATTTTTCCTTCTTCTTGTACATTTCACTTTTAATAAGTTGCTGCGTAACGAGTTTGTCCTCCTTTTACAATTTCAATACCTACAAATAAAAAAATCATAAACCAATTTTTTCACAAAAGGTTAGCGTCACTGAATGTTACCTGTTAATTGAAGATTCCAAAATGAAGACGAATGAAGGGGTTGTTATTCTGTTTTCTTTCTTTATACACCATCACGAACATAGTTTTTTCTCACTAATTTAAAATAACACATATTTTATATATTTTATTTATTATATTATTTTACTATATTATTTTTTAACAATCCCTCCGTATACCATAACAACGTGATTCCAACTAAAAAAAACAACCCACGCGCAAACATACCGATTACATCGATGACAGTTATCGATTACAGGTAGATAAAGGAAATATAGGAAAATTTCCTATATTCTAACAAGTGTGTCTCCTTAAGTTTTAGAAAGATTGAATACTTCTTAGTAAAAATGAACTGAACATTTTTTCTATGCCAAGTGTTATTCGTATGTATGATAACCTTTCTATAATAAAGGAAGTCAGAATTATCATTTAATAAGAAATTTTACTAAATTTGAGGAAACTTGGTTGTAGTTCATATTTTGTTTATTTTTACGAATGCTTTGTTATCAGTGAATAAAATTTTCTTGATCAGTAGTAAATTCTTATACCCAGCGAAGAAAACAGTATTAGTAAAATTCCATGCCTTATTCTAGTTAATGAACTATTCCTAACTGCTTTAAGTTTAGGATTTTTTTACTGAAGCAAGTAAATTTTATTATTTTAAACAAAAATTTAACTTAATGGAAATAAATTAGCTAAACTAAATTGATGAACATTTTTTCCTTTAGTTCCGAAGGCACTTTTTTCTTAGTGTATAGACTCAAAATTTATGTCGGCTAATGCACTAGGGTGGAACACAATGTTAGTAAAAAACAAGTATATACAGCACTAAGTTCGGCCGGGCCGAATCTTAAATACCCACCACCATGAACCAAATATTAGGGTTTCCTTTGAAATTTCAGGAGGGCTTGAGGACACTTCCCGAAGATAAATTTAAAGATTTCACCTATGAGGACTATATCAGATTCTGGATTTATAAGAACCAGTTTTGTTTGAGTTTTAGAGGAATCATTAAGATCTCTTGTAAGTGTGCAAGAAATTATAAAATAACGTCTTGATTTGAAATCTTAAGTCTGTAGAAGTAAAATCTGGAAATTTTACATTGAGTTTCAAGCAATTTTCATGATCAGTGCGCCTTCTACACCCTCAAGAAGTGAAGTCAGTCTATATGGAGGCATTACCAAATGGACCGATAAAAACTTAAACCGATACACGTTTTTGTGAGCCTAAAATACCAGAATATTTACAATTTCAGGCAAATCAGATAAAAACTACGGTTTCTAGAAACCCAAAGAGTTAAATCGGGAGATCGTTCTTATGGAGGCTATACTAACATATGGACCGATACTCACCATTTTCGGCACACCTCTTTATGGTTCTAAAATACCTCTAGATTTCCAATTTTAGAAAAATTGGATAAAAATTACGGTTTCTATAAGCCCAAGAAGTAAAATCGGGAAATCGGTCTATATGGGGGCTATACCAAAATATGGACCGATACTCACAATTTTTGGCACACGTATTTGTGGTCCTACAATACCTCTAGATCTCCAATTTCAGGTAAATTGAATAAAAACTGCGGTTTCTATAAGCCCAAGAAGTAAAATCGGGAGATCGGTCTATATGGGGGCTATACCAAAACATGGGCCGATACTCACCATTTTTGGCACACCTCTTTATAATCATAAAATACCTCTAGATTTCAAATTTCAGGCAAATTGGATAAAAACTTCGATTTCTATAAGCCCAAGACCCCAAATCGGGAGGTTGGTTTATATGGGGACTATATCAAAACCTGGACCGATATAGTCCATCTTCGAACTTGACCTGCCTGCAGACAAAAGACGAGTTTGTGCAAAATTTCAGCACGATTGCTTCATTATTGTAGACTGTAGCGTGATTACAACAGACAGACAGACAGACAGACGGACAGACGGACATTGTTATATCGTCTTAGAATTTCTCCCTGATCAAGAATATATATACTTTATATAGTCGGAAATCGATATTTCGATGTGTTACAAACGGAATGACAAACTTATTATACCCCCGTCACCATTCTATGGTGGTGGGTATAAAAATAGAATTCACTAAATGTTTGTATTTCGTAGTTATTTGAATGGTTTTTTGTGTGTACTTTTTTGTGAAATTTTGAAGAGTTTTATCATTTTTCGTGGAGTGAAACTAAAAATGTTTTGAAGTGTCATGGGAAATTTTTACATGTGATTGTTTGTGGAATCTCCAGTTTTATGCCATGGAAAATTTGTCTGCGTTTGACTGCTAATGAATGAATAAGAGATTTTTTTCTGAAAGATTTAGGTTTAAAAATTTTGAAATCTTTGAGTTTGAGTTGTTGGCAAATATGAGAAATGATTCGAATTATGTTATAGAAATTACATATTGAAGTCTGACGGTTTGAGATATGAATATGTCGTTTGCATGCATAGACTTGGCAGCAAAAAAACTCAACATTAAAAGAAAAAGTTTTGGGCCTTCATTTCGAAAAGTCGAAATTAAATGGCAGTGGAAACGGTGATGAAAACCATTCCTCGCACGAAAGAAAGAAGAACATTTTCCGGCAAAGACCTTTTAGCATATTTTACTGGAATTAGTATTGGTTTTAAAAAAATTTAAAGCCAACCTTAATTGCTTTCTCTTCGAAATTTGAAAATGGTACTCAAAAGTCTCGTCATCATTGCACTAAAAATAGTGAAATATTTTTCACAAAATATGTATGGTCCGCGATGTCTGCCACAATATACAAAATATTAGTATATTTATCTTAAAGAAACAAGGTTTCATTGGTTACTATAGATTTCCTTACAGAAAATTAATCTGAGGCCCGAAACAAGTGTTGAAAAAAGATCGAGCAGGTACCGCTCGTAAGGATTCTAGAGTGCACAATAACTTCACATGCATCTCTGAGGTATGGATAGCTCTGGCTCATATATTTCTTGTTTACAAGAACCTACACATACCATAATAAAAAAAAAAAACAAACAAACAAGTATATACAGCAGAAAGTTCGGCCGGGCCGAATCTTAAATACCCACCACCATGAACCAAATATTAGGGTTTTGCTTTGAAATTTCAGGAGGGCTTGAGGAAACTTCCCGAAGATAAATTTAAAGATTTCACCTATGAGGACTATATCAGATTCTGGATTTATAAGAGCCATTTTTGTTTGACCCGAAAATACCTATAGATTTCCAATTTCAGGCAAATAGGATAAAAACTACGGATTCTAGAAGCCCAAGAAGTAAAATCGGGAAATCGGTCTATATGGGGGCTATACCAAAATATGGACCGATACCCACCATTTTCGGCACACCTCTTTATGGTCCTAAAATACCTCCAGATTTCCAATTTCAGACAAATTGGATAAAAACTACGGTTTCTATAAGCCCAAGACCCCAAATCGGGAGGATGTTTTATATGGGGGCTATACCAAAATATGGACCTATACTCACAATTTTTGGCACACAATACCTCTAGATTTCCAATTTCAGATAAATTGAATAAAAACTGCGGTTTCTATAAGCCCAAGAAGTAAAATCGGGAGATCGGTCTATATTGGGGATATACCAAAACATGGACCGATACTCACCATTTTTGGCATACCTCTTTATGGTCATAAAATACCTCTAGATTTTAAATTTCAAGCAAATTGGATAAAAACTTCGATTTCTATAAGCCCAAGACCCCAAATCGGGAGGTCGGTTTATATGGGGACTATATAAAAACCTGGACCGATATAGCCCATCTTCAAACTTGACCTGCCTGCAGACAAAAGACGAGTTTGTGCAAAATTTCAGCACGATTGCTTCATTATTGAAGACTGTAGCGTGATTACAACAGACAGACAGACAGGCGGAAAGACGGACGGACGGACGGACAGACGGACATCGTCTTAGAATTTCTCCCTGATCAAGAATATATACTTTATATAGTCGGAAATCGATATTTCGATGTGTTACAAACGGAATGACAAACTTATTATACCCCCGTCACCATTCTATGGTGGTGGGTATAAAAATAGTTATAAACAAGTATATACAGTAGTAAGTTCGGAAGGGCCGAATCTTAAATACCCACCACCATAATTCAAATATAATAGTTTCCTTTAAAAATTTCAAGGGGTTTGATGACAGATATTTTCCCAAGCAGATCAGTTCAACCAGTACGCTTCCCACAGATAAATGTAAAGATATTACCTATGAAGACTAGATCAGGTTCTGAATTTATAAGAACCATTATTTGTTTGAGTTTTAGAGGAATCATAAACATCTCTTGTAAGTGTGCAAGAAAATGATGAAATAACGCCTTGATTTGAAATCTAAAATCTGTGAATTTTCATCCCAAGTAAAATCTGGAAATTTTGCATTCAGTTTCAAAAAATTTTCATGATCAGTGCGCCTTCTATACCCTCAATAAGTGAAATCGGTCTATATGAAGGCCTTACAAAATGGATCGATAAAACTAAATCATATACACTTTGTTATGGGTCTAAAATGCCGGTATATTTTCAATTTGTAGCAAATCGGATAAAAACTACAATTTTTAGAAACCCTAGGAGTTAAATCGGGAGTTCGGTGTAATGGGTGCTATACCAAAATATGGAAGGATACACACGGTATTCAGCACATTTAATTGTACACAGAGAATACAGATTGGTTGTGATAACCGAATTTATTGCCAACCTCCTTTTGGCAGTTGCACCAACTATCAGTTGGCAGTTGTGTCACCGGACAAATTCGGTCGACTCAATCGAATTATGGGAACTCCAACTAATACTATATATGGAGTTGGTTGTATCAGACGATGGAATTTTTCGTTGTTCCCTTCATTTGGTTGTGTCACCCATCCCAAATTACAAATTAATTTCATTTAAATTTTATTTTTTTTATTTGGTTTAAATACGTTTAGATATTTGTATTAAAGATGTATAGCTAAATACAATGTATGATAACAATTAATGTCCTTAAAATGTTTTGGCGGTTGGGCAAACAAAATTTAATACACATCCCATTATGACCTTCAGTTGAAAGTCGACTTTTTTAAATATTAAAATGCATAAAAATGGACCCGTATTACTAGTTTTTGCATATACGTTATTTTTGGTCGCTATAAGTTATTTTGGTCTGTGCCTACAGACACGTTTGGACAAGCAAGCCAATTTTGAAACCACAAGTGATGAACTTCTTCTTATTGCTGAGTGCGTCCCGATAGTGTGTTAGGCATTATGAAAAATAATCTGGCCCATGGCCCTTTGTATCCACTTGGGTCTGTTGTACAACGTTGACATATTGGATTATTGTTTAAAAATAAATCAAATAAGATTAGTTAGATTTTGGTGCAAAAATTGAAGTGACATTTAAAAATATTTCAAATAGGATTCGGTTGTGAATACTGTATGTCAGTTCTGATTGCTAAATGGCAGTTACGAAATTTGTTTAAAGTTGGTTGTGCCAACAGAATTCGAAACAAATGCTTCAAAATATATGGATTTTGTTGCTTCAACCATTTGTTTTGTATCACAAACGAAATTCTATTGAAATGATTGCCAAATGATAGTAAGCATGAAAAGATGATTGCATTAAAGAAAATAGGTTGACACACCTAATATATAATTCTAAATGTAGATTTTGTGTGTAGTTCTACAGTCTAGAACCCAAATCGGAGGGCCGGTTTATAAGGGGGCTATATCAAAAACTGTACTAATACTCAATATATTCGGCACACCTCTTTATGGTCCTAGAATACCTCTAGATTTCCAATTTCAGACAAATTGGATAAAAACTACGGATTCTAGAAGCCCAAGAAGTAAATCTGGAGATCGGTCTACATAGGGGCTATATCGAACATGGTCCGATAATCACCATTTTCGGCACATCTCTTTATTTTCCTAGAATACCTCTAGATTTCGAATTTCAGGCAAATTGGATAAAAAATACGTTTTCTAGAAGCCCAAGAAGTAAAATCGGGAGATCGGTTTATATGTGGGCTATATCAAAAAATGGACCAATACACCCCATTTTAGGCACACCTCTTTATGGTCCTAGAATACCTCTAGATTTCCGATTTCAGGCAAATTGGGTAAAAACTACGGATTCTAGAAGCCCAAGAAGTAAAATCGGGAGATCGGTCTATTTCGGGGCTATATCAAAACATGGACCGGTACTCACCATTTTCGACACACGTCTTTATGGTTCTAGAATACCTCTAGATATAAAATTTCAGGCAAATTGGATAAAAACTACGGATTCTAGAAGTCCAAAAAGTAAAATTGGTAGATCGGTCTATATGGGGGCTATATCAAAACATGGGGCAAAACGCACCAATTTCGGCACACCACTTTAAGGTCCTAGAATACCTCTAGATTACTGATTTGAGGCAAATTGGGTAAAAATTACGGATGCTAGAAGATCAAGAAGTAAAATCGGGAATTCGGTCTATATGGTGGCTATATCAAAACATGGACCGGTACGCACCATTTTCGGCACACGTCTTTAGGGTCTTAGAGTACCCCTAGATTTCAAATTTCAGGTAAATTGGATTAAATCTACGTATTCTAGAAGCCCAAGAAGCAAAATCGGGAAATCGGTCCATATGGGGGCTATACCAAAACATGGACCGATAGGCACCATTTTCGGTGCACTTTTTGATGGTCCTAAAATACCTCTAGATTTCCAATTTCAGGCAAATTGGATAAAAACTACAGTTTGTATAATCGGGAGGTCGGTTTATATGGGGACTATATCAAAACTTGGACCGATATAGCCCATCTTCGAAATTGACCTGCCTGCAGACAAAGGACGAGTTTGTTCGACATTTCAGCACGATTGCTTTATTATTGAAGACTGTAGCGTTATTACAACAGACAGACAGTCAGACAGACAGACAGCCGAACATGGCTATATCGTCTTAGAATTTCTCCCTGATCAAGAATATATATACTTTATATAGTCGGAAATCGATATTTCGATGTGTTACAAACGGAATGACCAACTTTTTATACCCACGTCACCATTCTATGGTGGTGGGTATAAAAAGTTAAAATTACCCATTAAAAATATGAAAAGAGAGTTATAAAAAAATTCCTTTTGGAAGTGATTTTAAAGTTGTGCCTTTGGAACAACTGCCAATTTTTTTTGCTTGGACACTTCTCTAAAATAGTAAGAATGAACTACGGTTTGCTTAATATTGTACACTAATAATGTGCGTTGCACAATCGGACGGTAACAAAATGAAACGGAAACGTTCACAAAAAATCAAAATGGAATGTTCACGTTTTCGTCCACGGCGTTCACGATTTCATAAACGGCATTCTTTTTTCTTTGTCTGTGAAAAGTTTTCAAATAATAGCTATACTATAATAGCTATATATTAAATTGTATGGTAGAGACAACACAGGTTCGAATCACGGTAGCGGAAATCTTTTTATACCCTAAACCACATAGTGGTCAGGGTACAATAAGTTTGATCGGCCAAAAAATGTGCCTACCAGAAATATTGATTTTAGACCCCATAAAATATATACCGATCGACTCAGAATCACCTCCTGAGTCGATCTAGCGCTTGGTGTCCGTCCGTCCGTCCGTCTGTCCGTCTGTCCATGTATTTGTTGTTCACAGGATTCCGGTCGCAATTATTAACCGATTTTGATGAAATTTGGTACAGGGAGTTTTTTGGGCACAAGGCACATTGAATTTGGAAGAAATCGGATCAAATTTAGATATAGCTCCCATATATATGTATCGCCCGATTTCGACAAATGGGGTCACGTTGCGCGTTTTATCCAATGGATCGTCACCAAATTTGGCAAAAGGTAATCTTTTCTATCGCCCTTCAAGTGTGCAAAATTTCATCCAAATCGGTTCAGATTTAGATATAGCTCTCATATATATGTATCGCCCGATTTTCCCAAATTTGGCCAAAAAACCTTTATTTATCAATCGATCTTACTCAAAGTTGGCTAAATATAATCTTCTATAGCACTAACTATATGTGCAAAAAATCATCGAAATCGGTTCATATTTAGCTATAGCTCCCATATATATGTACCGCCCGATTTTTCTAAATTTGGCCTAAAAACCCATATTTATCAACCGATCTTAACCAAATTTGGCTAAATGTAGTCTTCTATAGCACTAACTATATGTGCAAAAAATCATCGAGATCGGTTCAGATTTAGATATAGCTCCCATATATATGTATAGCCCGATTTGCCCAAATTTGGCCATAGAACACTTATTTATTAACCGATCTTACTAAAAGTTGGCTAGATCCAGTCCTCTATAGTACTAACTATATGTGCAAAATTTCATCGAAATCGGTTCAGATGTAGATATAGCTCCCATATATGTATCACCCGATTTTGAAAAATTCGCCCCTAATAACCTTATGTTTGACTATACAGGCCTCATTTCTTAACTGATCTTACTCAAATCTTGCACAAGGTAACCTTTTGTGGTATTAATCAAACCCGCAAAATATTATGCAAATTGGTTCAGATTTGGATATAGCTTCCATATATATGCATCGCTCGATTTTCCCAAATTTGGCCATAGTAGTCTTATTTATTAACCAATGTTACTCAAATTTCCAATTTTGATGTACTAGCCGATCGTACTTATACGTACTTGTCGCTCTTACATAAGAATATTGCTCGATTTTTACAAATTTGTATTTATTACCCACACTAATTTAACGATTTTCTCTTTTTTAATAATGGGCTCAATATTAGTGGCATACTAACTCCGTAGGTGCAATATCAACACAGCCAGTGTTGCTAGAAGTAGGGAAAATTACCTATATGTAGGGTTTTTCTAATATTTAGCGACGTGTAGGGACGTAGGGCCACAATGTAGGACATTTTCACTCAACATAATTTGTAATAATTTTTACATTTTGGTGGCTCTAGAGGAGGAAATTAGAAGTCGGCAAGGCTTGATCTTTAATAATGTGTGGTAATCTTTATTCCTGTAGAGAATTTTGTCAACATTTTATTTCTATAGAACATTTTGTCGAAATTGTATTTCTATAGAAATTTTTTTCAAAATATTTTTTCTATAAAAAATTTTCTCAAAATTTTATTTCTGTGGAATTTTTTCTCAAAATTTTATTTCTATAGAATTTGTCAAAATTTTATTTCTATAGAAAAATTTCTCACAAAAATTTGTTTATAGAAACCTTTTCCAAAATTTGATTTTTATAGAGATCTAACAAAAAAGATTACTAATTTGGGTAGAATTCTACCAACTCTGGCAATCGTGGTGGTAATACAAATGTATATTCTAAGTTATATACGTTGCATATTCATGTTTTAAGATAATAAAGTACTTAGAACCATTTTTGTTTTGTAAAATTTTTTAAATTTAACGAAAAATATAGTAGGGAAAATTGTTTGGGAATGTATGGGAAAGTAGGGAACTTTTTTGTCCTTGTAGGGTAAACCGAACATTTTCCCTGGCAACATTGACTATGAGCTATAGTCAGATTGACACCAAGCACCCATAGACATGTACCCCTTAATTTTCTTAAATATGCAACTGCGGTTTATCTCCCAGACCTATATGTTACCCCATATGTAACATATATGTGGTTTAGGGTATGATATAGTCGGCCCCGCCCGACTTTCTACTATACTTACTTGTTTTTTTATTTTGTTTGTAAATTCTTAACCATTACGTTTTCATGTGATGAACGCTGGTTGTTGTTTTGACAACGCGTGCTGTCTTTTTTACGTTGTCAGATTGACCCCGTCCGTTATCAGTTTGACAACACATGTGTGTTTATTCACTTTCATGAACGGATCGTTTCGAAATGTGCGGCGTGTTCATGATTTTTTCTATGGGTGTAATGATTTGATGTCAATGATGTTTTTATTTACTTTTAGTTAAGTTTTGCTTATATGAAAAGGAAGAACGAAAATATGGAAAAATTCCGGAATCCTGTTTTATGGAAAACCCCTATTTGATATATATACCATATGGGCTATAGAGCCGACTTTATTGAAAATTTGTCTATGCCTTTTTCTTATAAGTTTTTAAGCAGATATATATTTAAATTTTTTTTTATTCCAAGAACTCACATTCTTTGCCATAATGAACAAAAGGAAAAAAAAATAAATTTTCCTTTCTCGGTATAAATTAATATACCAAAAGTAGCGGTGGCAGCAGTAACAGCACCAGAAAGAAATTAAGATATTGAGAGTACTTAACAGAATGAAACCCAAGGAAAAGTAAAAATCTCTGCATGATAAGGATCATCATCTTTCTAGGAAACTTTTTAGCCAACTTGGCTCTCAAACGAAGACTTCTGAGAAATGTAAGCAAAATCTTCGGAACTATTGTTGTGGCCAATATTATCCTTGCGAGGAAACCCTTATGGAGTAAGAGAAGGAGTAGGAGAGAACCCTTAAAAGTTATTCAACTGTTTCGGAAAAAATAGCTTGTATGGTAGCCTGTCTGTTAAGAGTGCGTGTGTGTGTGTGTTGCTTCTGTCCTATGTATGTGTTTGTTTGGTGTGTATGTGAGTTCGTGCAAGTGAGTGAATAAAGGATAAAGTTACAAATTAGCTTAGTATCACGGTATTTACACCTGACGGTCCAAATACAAAGATAACAAACTCTGCAAAGAAGAAAACTAACTTCTGATAAGTTATTTAAGCGCCAAAAAAAAAAAAAGTTCGTCATTTTTTGCCCTCCAACCCAACTGCTAGTTGCTTTAGCAGAAAAGAGTTCTGGATTTGTTATGAAGAAGAGCCTTTGGATACGTAGAAAGTTGTGACTAAATTCTTGGGTTTTTTTTTATTGTGGACGGTTTTTGAGTGAGGTTTGTTTTTTATGAATTTTAAGTGACCTTTGCAAAATAAAATTGTTCACTATATGAATAGTTTTTAGAAAAATTAATGTTAGTTATGTTAGAGTTAGTCTGTTGGTCATAAGGGGCAGATTTATAAAGAAAAACAAGTAAGAAAGTCTAAAGTCGGGCGGTGCCGACTATATTATACCCTGCACCACTTTGTAGATCTAAATTTTCGATACCATATCACATCCGTCAAATGTGTTGGGTGCTATATAAAGGTTCGCCCCAAATACATACATTTAAATATCACTTGATTTGGACAGAATTTGATAGACTTTTACAAAATCTATAGACTCAAAATTTATGTTGGCTAATGCACTAGGGTGGAACACAATTTTAGTAAAAAAAATATGGGAAACATTTAAATCTGAAGCAATTTTAAGGAAACTTCGCAAAAGTTTATTTATGATTTATCGCTCGATATATATGTATTACAAGTTTAGGAAAATTAGAGTGAGTCTTACAACTTTTCGACTAAGCAGTGGCGATTTTACAAGGAAAATGTTGGTATTTTGACCATTTTTGTCGAAATCAGAAAAACATATATATGGGAGCTATATCTAAATCTTAACCGATTTCAACCAAATTTGGCACGCATATCTAGAATGCTAAATCTACTCCCTGTGCAAAATTTCAACCAAATTGGGCCAAAACTCAGGCTTCTGGGCCATATAAGTCCATATCGGGCGAAAAATATATATGGAAGCTATATCTAAATCTGAACCGATTTCAATAAAATTTGGCACACATTACTATACTACCAATTGTGCTCCTTGTGCAAAATTTCAAGCTAATCGGGATAAAACTCTGTCTTCTGGGTCCATATAAGTGCATATCGGGCGAAAGATATATATGGAAGCTATATCTAAATCTGAACCGATTTCAACCAAATTTGGCACACATAGCTACAATGCTAAATCTACTCCTTGTGCAAAATTTCAACTAAATCGGAGCAAAAAATTGGCCTCTGTGGTCATATGAGTGTAAATCGGGCGAAAGCTATATATGGGAGCTATATATAAATCTGAACCGATTTCAATGAAATTTGGCACGCATAGCTAGAATGCTAAATCTACTCCCTGTGCAAAATTTCAACCAAATTGGGTCAAAACTTTAGCTTTTAGGACCATATTAGTCCATATCGGGCGAAAGATATATATGGGAGCTATATCTAAATCTGAACCGATTTCAATAAAATTTGGCACACTTGACTATAGTACTAATTGTTCTTCTTGTGCAAAATTTTAAGCAAATTAGGGTAAAAATCTGGCTTCTGGGGCCATATAAGTCCATATCGGGCGAAATATATATATGGGAGCTATATCTAAATCTGAACCGATTTCTTCCAAAATCAATAGGGATCTATTCTGAGCCAAAACACATACTTGTGCCAAATTTGAAGTCGATTGGACTAAAACTGCGACCTAGACTTTGATTACAAAAATGTGTTCACGGACAGACGGACAGACGGACAGACGGACAGACGGACAGACGGACATCGCTATATCGACTCAGGAACCCACCCTGAGCATTTTTGCCAAAGACACCATGTGTCTATCTCGTCTCCTTCTGGGTGTTGCAAACATATGCACTAACTTATAATACCCTGTTCCACAGTGTGGAGCAGGGTATAATGAGAAGAAAGTATTTTCTATTAATAAATATGGTGGAAATTGTTTTTATGCCCTACACAACTGTGTGAAATAGGGTATTACAGTTAGTGCATATGTTTGCAATACCCAGAAGAAGTCCAGAAAGACACCCTGCCTTTGGCAATAATGTTCAGAGCCATTGATTTATAGATGTCTGTCTGCGAACACATTTTTATACCCTAAACCACATAGTGGTTGATCCACCAAAAAATGTGCCTACCAGAAATATTGATTTTAGACCCCATAAAATATATACCGATCCGTCCGTCCGTCCGTCTGTCCATGTATTTGTTGTTCACAGGATTCCGGTCGCAATTATTAACCGATTTTGATGAAATTTGGTACAGGGAGTGTTTCGGGCACAAGAATGAACGCTATTGGAAGAAATCGGATCAAATTTAGATATAGCTCCCATATATATGTATGGCCCGATTTCGTCAAATGGGGTCACGTTGCACTTTTTTACTAACCGATCGTCGTCAAATTTAGCACAAAATAATCTTTTGCATTTAAGTCTGTAAAATTTTTAAGTCTGTAAAATTTCATCGAAATCGGTTCAGATTTAGATATAGCTCCCATATATATGTATCACCCGATTTTGCCAAATTAGATTATAAAACCCTTATTTATCACCCGATCTTATTCAAGGTTTGCTTAATGTAATCTTCTATAGCACTAACTATATGTGCAAAAAATCATCGAAATCGGTTGAGATTTAGCTATAGCTCGCATATATATGTACCGCCCGATTTTTCTAAATTTGGCCATAAAACCCTTATTTATCAACCGATCTTACTCAAAGTTGGCTAAATATAATATTCTATAGCACTAACTATATGTGCAAAAAATTATCGAAATCGGTTCAGATTTAGCTATAGCTCCCATATATATGTACCGCCCGATTTTTCTAAATTTGGCTATAAACCCTTATTTATCAACCGATCTTACTCAAAGTTTGCCAAATGTAATCTTCTATAGCACTAACTGTATGTGCATTGAGATATAGCTCCCATATATGTTAGACTTTCCTTACTTGTTATACCCTGCGCCACACTGTGGGACAGGGTATTATAAGTTAGTGCATATGTTTGTAACACCCAGAAGGAGACGAGATAGACACATGGTGTCTTTGGAAATAATGCTCAGGGTTGGTCCCTGAGTCGATATAACCATGTCCGTCTGTCCGTCCGTCCGTCTGTCTGTGAACACATTTTTGTGATCGAAGTCTAGGTCGCAATTTAAGTCCAATCGCCTTCAAATTTGGCACATGTTCCTAATTTGGGTCAGAATAGAACACATGTTCCTAATTTGGGTCAGAATAGAAACCCTTGGAAGAAATCGGTTCAGATTTAGATATAGCTCCCATATATCTTTCGCCCGATATGTACTAATATGGACCCAGCAGTCAGAGTTGTATACCGATTTGCTTGAAATTTTGTACAAACATAACACTTAGTCGTATAGTCAAGTGTGCAAATTATGATTGAAATTGGTTCAGATTTAGATATAGCTCCCATATATATCTTTCGCCCGATATGGACTTCTATGGCCCCAGAAGCCAGATTTTTGGTCAAATTTAGTTGAAATTTTGCACTAGGAGTACAATTAGTAATATAGTCTTGTGTGCCAAATTTGATTGAAATCGGTTCAGATTTAGATATAGCTCCCATATATATGTTTTTCTGATTTTGACAAAAATGGTCAAAATACCAACATTTTCTTTGTTAAATCGCCAGTGCTTAGTCGAAAAGTTGTAAAAATGACTCTAATTTTTCTAAACTTCTAATACATATATATCGAGTGATAAATCATAAATAAACTTTTGCGAAGTTTCCTTAAAATTGCTTCAGATTTAAATGTTTCCCATATTTATACCCTGCTCCACACTGTGGAACAGGGTATTATAAGTTAGTGCATATGTTTGCAACACCCAGAAGGAGACGAGATAGACACATGGTGTCTTTGGCAAAAATGCTCAGGGTGGGTTCCTGAGTCGATATAGCGATGTCCGTCTGTCCGTCTGTCCGTCTGTCCGTCTGTCCGTGAACACATTTTTGTAATCAAAGTCTAGGTCGCAGTTTTAGTCCAATCGACTTCAAATTTGGCACAAGTATGTGTTTTGGCTCAGAATAGATCCCTATTGATTTTGGAAGAAATCGGTTCAGATTTAGATATAGCTCCCATATATATATTTCGCCCGATATGGACTTATATGGCCCCAGAAGCCAGATTTTTACCCTAATTTGCTTAAAATTTTGCACAAGAAGAACAATTAGTACTATAGTCAAGTGTGCCAAATTTTATTGAAATCGGTTCAGATTTAGATATAGCTCCCATATATATCTTTCGCCCGATATGGACTAATATGGTCCTAAAAGCTAAAGTTTTGACCCAATTTGGTTGAAATTTTGCACAGGGAGTAGATTTAGCATTCTAGCTATGCGTGCCAAATTTCATTGAAATCGGTTCAGATTTATATATAGCTCCCATATATAGCTTTCGCCCGATTTACACTCATATGACCACAGAGGCCAATTTTTTGCTCCGATTTAGTTGAAATTTTGCACAAGGAGTAGATTTAGCATTGTAGCTATGTGTGCCAAATTTGGTTGAAATCGGTTCAGATTTAGATATAGCTTCCATATATATCTTTCGCCCGATATGCACTTATATGGACCCAGAAGACAGAGTTTTATCCCGATTAGCTTGAAATTTTGCACAAGGAGCACAATTGGTAGTATAGTAATGTGTGCCAAATTTTATTGAAATCGGTTCAGATTTAGATATAGCTTCCATATATATTTTTCGCCCGATATGGACTTATATGGCCCAGAAGCCTGAGTTTTGGCCCAATTTGGTTGAAATTTTGCACAGGGAGTAGATTTAGCATTCTAGATATGCGTGCCAAATTTGGTTGAAATCGGTTAAGATTTAGATATAGCTCCCATATATATGTTTTTCTGATTTCGACAAAAATGGTCAAAATACCAACATTTTCCTTGTAAAATCGCCACTGCTTAGTCGAAAAGTTGTAAGACTCACTCTAATTTTCCTAAACTTGTAATACATATATATCGAGCGATAAATCATAAATAAACTTTTGCGAAGTTTCCTTAAAATTGCTTCAGATTTAAATGTTTCCCATATTTTTATACCCTTCACCACTACTGTGGTACAGGGTATAATAAGTTTGTGCATTTGTATGTAACGCCAAGAAGGAGTAATCATAGACCAACCTTTTAGTATACGGATCGGCTTAGAATTAAATTCTGAGTCGATTTAGCGATGTCCGTCTGTCTGTCTGTCCGTCTGTCTGTCCGTCTGTCTGTCCGTCTGTCTGTCCGTCTGTCTGTCTGTCTGTCTGTCTGTCTGTTGATGTATTTTTGTGTGCAAAGTACAGCTCGCAGTTTTAGTCCGATTGTCCTAAAATTTGGTATAGGGTCCTGTTTCGGCTCAAAGACGATCCCTATTGATTTTGGAAAAAATCGGTTCAGATTTAGATATAGCTGCCATATATATTTTTCACCGATCTGGTCATAATTGGCGTGTATATCAACCGATCTTCCTCAAATTCCGTACATCCGAATATTTTATGAGTCTCGAAAAACTTGCAAAATATCAGCCAAATCGGTTCAGATTTAGATATAGCTCCCATATATAGCTTTCGCCCGATTTACACTCATTTGCCCACAGAGGCCAATTTTTTGCTCCGATTTAGTTGAAATTTTGCACAGGGAGTAGAATTAGCGTTGTAACTATGCGTGCCAAATTTGCTTGAAATCGGTTCAGATTTGGATATATCTCCCATATAAAGCTTTCGCCCGATTTACACTCATATGACCACAGAGGCCAATTTTTAACTCCGATTTAGTTGAAATTTTGCACAGGGAGTAGAATTAGCATTGTAACTATGCGTGCCAAATTTGGTTGAAATCGGTTCAGATTTAGATATAGCTCCCATATATATGTTTTTCTGATTTCGACAAAAATGGTCAAAATACCAACATTTTCCTTGTAAAATCGCCACTGCTTAGTCGAAAAGTTGTACAAATGAATCTAATTTTCCTAAACTTCTAATACATATATATCGAGCGATAAATCATAAATAAACTTTTTCGAAGTTTCCTTAAAATTGCTTCAGATTTAAACGTTTCCCATATTTATACCCTTCACCACTACTGTGGTACAGGGTATAATAAGTTTGTGCATTTGTATGTAACGCCAAGAAGGAGTAATCATAGACCAACCTTTTAGTATACGGATCGGCTTAGAATTAAATTCTGAGTCGATTAAGCGATGTCCGTCTGTCTGTCTGTCTGTCCGTCTGTCTGTCCGTCTGTCTGTCCGTCTGTCTGTCTGTCTGTCTGTCTGTCTGTTGATGTATTTTTGTGTGCAAAGTACAGCTCGCAGTTTTAGTCCGATTGTCCTAAAATTTGGTGTAGGGTCCTGTTTCGGCTCAAAGACGATCCCTATTGATTTTGGAAAAAATCGGTTCAGATTTAGATATAGCTGCCATATATATTTTTCACCGATCTGGTCATAATTGGCGTGTATATCAACCGATCTTCCTCAAATTCCGTACATCCGAATATTTTATGAGTCTCGAAAAACTTGCAAAATATCAGCCAAATCGGTTCAGATTTAGATATAGCTCCCATATATAGCTTTCGCCCGATTTACACTCATTTGCCCACAGAGGCCAATTTTTTGCTCCGATTTAGTTGAAATTTTGCACAGGGAGTAGAATTAGCGTTGTAACTATGCGTGCCAAATTTGCTTGAAATCGGTTCAGATTTGGATATATCTCCCATATAAAGCTTTCGCCCGATTTACACTCATATGACCACAGAGGCCAATTTTTAACTCCGATTTAGTTGAAATTTTGCACAGGGAGTAGAATTAGCATTGTAACTATGCGTGCCAAATTTGGTTGAAATCGGTTCAGATTTAGATATAGCTCCCATATATATGTTTTTCTGATTTCGACAAAAATGGTCAAAATACCAACATTTTCCTTGTAAAATCGCCACTGCTTAGTCGAAAAGTTGTACAAATGAATCTAATTTTCCTAAACTTCTAATACATATATATCGAGCGATAAATCATAAATAAACTTTTTCGAAGTTTCCTTAAAATTGCTTCAGATTTAAACGTTTCCCATATTTATACCCTTCACCACTACTGTGGTACAGGGTATAATAAGTTTGTGCATTTGTATGTAACGCCAAGAAGGAGTAATCATAGACCAACCTTTTAGTATACGGATCGGCTTAGAATTAAATTCTGAGTCGATTTAGCGATGTCCGTCTGTCTGTCTGTCCGTCTGTCTGTCCGTCTGTCTGTCCGTCTGTCTGTCCGTCTGTCTGTCTGTCTGTCTGTCTGTCTGTCTGTTGATGTATTTTTGTGTGCAAAGTACAGCTCGCAGTTTTAGTCCGATTGTCCTAAAATTTGGTATAGGGTCCTGTTTCGGCTCAAAGACGATCCCTATTGATTTTGGAAAAAATCGGTTCAGATTTAGATATAGCTGCCATATATATTTTTCACCGATCTGGTCATAATTGGCGTGTATATCAACCGATCTTCCTCAAATTCCGTACATCCGAATATTTTATGAGTCTCGAAAAACTTGCAAAATATCAGCCAAATCGGTTCAGATTTAGATATAGCTCCCATATATAGCTTTCGCCCGATTTACACTCATTTGCCCACAGAGGCCAATTTTTTGCTCCGATTTAGTTGAAATTTTGCACAGGGAGTAGAATTAGCGTTGTAACTATGCGTGCCAAATTTGCTTGAAATCGGTTCAGATTTGGATATATCTCCCATATAAAGCTTTCGCCCGATTTACACTCATATGACCACAGAGGCCAATTTTTAACTCCGATTTAGTTGAAATTTTGCACAGGGAGTAGAATTAGCATTGTAACTATGCGTGCCAAATTTGGTTGAAATCGGTTCAGATTTAGATATAGCTCCCATATATATGTTTTTCTGATTTCGACAAAAATGGTCAAAATACCAACATTTTCCTTGTAAAATCGCCACTGCTTAGTCGAAAAGTTGTACAAATGAATCTAATTTTCCTAAACTTCTAATACATATATATCGAGCGATAAATCATAAATAAACTTTTTCGAAGTTTCCTTAAAATTGCTTCAGATTTAAACGTTTCCCATATTTATACCCTTCACCACTACTGTGGTACAGGGTATAATAAGTTTGTGCATTTGTATGTAACGCCAAGAAGGAGTAATCATAGACCAACCTTTTAGTATACGGATCGGCTTAGAATTAAATTCTGAGTCGATTTAGCGATGTCCGTCTGTCTGTCTGTCCGTCTGTCTGTCCGTCTGTCTGTCCGTCTGTCTGTCCGTCTGTCTGTCTGTCTGTCTGTCTGTCTGTTGATGTATTTTTGTGTGCAAAGTACAGCTCGCAGTTTTAGTCCGATTGTCCTAAAATTTGGTATAGGGTCCTGTTTCGGCTCAAAGACGATCCCTATTGATTTTGGAAAAAATCGGTTCAGATTTAGATATAGCTGCCATATATATTTTTCACCGATCTGGTCATAATTGGCGTGTATATCAACCGATCTTCCTCAAATTCCGTACATCCGAATATTTTATGAGTCTCGAAAAACTTGCAAAATATCAGCCAAATCGGTTCAGATTTAGATATAGCTCCCATATATAGCTTTCGCCCGATTTACACTCATTTGCCCACAGAGGCCAATTTTTTGCTCCGATTTAGTTGAAATTTTGCACAGGGAGTAGAATTAGCGTTGTAACTATGCGTGCCAAATTTGCTTGAAATCGGTTCAGATTTGGATATATCTCCCATATAAAGCTTTCGCCCGATTTACACTCATATGACCACAGAGGCCAATTTTTAACTCCGATTTAGTTGAAATTTTGCACAGGGAGTAGAATTAGCATTGTAACTATGCGTGCCAAATTTGGTTGAAATCGGTTCAGATTTAGATATAGCTCCCATATATATGTTTTTCTGATTTCGACAAAAATGGTCAAAATACCAACATTTTCCTTGTAAAATCGCCACTGCTTAGTCGAAAAGTTGTACAAATGAATCTAATTTTCCTAAACTTCTAATACATATATATCGAGCGATAAATCATAAATAAACTTTTTCGAAGTTTCCTTAAAATTGCTTCAGATTTAAACGTTTCCCATATTTATACCCTTCACCACTACTGTGGTACAGGGTATAATAAGTTTGTGCATTTGTATGTAACGCCAAGAAGGAGTAATCATAGACCAACCTTTTAGTATACGGATCGGCTTAGAATTAAATTCTGAGTCGATTTAGCGATGTCCGTCTGTCTGTCTGTCCGTCTGTCTGTCCGTCTGTCTGTCCGTCTGTCTGTCCGTCTGTCTGTCTGTCTGTCTGTCTGTCTGTTGATGTATTTTTGTGTGCAAAGTACAGCTCGCAGTTTTAGTCCGATTGTCCTAAAATTTGGTATAGGGTCCTGTTTCGGCTCAAAGACGATCCCTATTGATTTTGGAAAAAATCGGTTCAGATTTAGATATAGCTGCCATATATATTTTTCACCGATCTGGTCATAATTGGCGTGTATATCAACCGATCTTCCTCAAATTCCGTACATCCGAATATTTTATGAGTCTCGAAAAACTTGCAAAATATCAGCCAAATCGGTTCAGATTTAGATATAGCTCCCATATATAGCTTTCGCCCGATTTACACTCATTTGCCCACAGAGGCCAATTTTTTGCTCCGATTTAGTTGAAATTTTGCACAGGGAGTAGAATTAGCGTTGTAACTATGCGTGCCAAATTTGCTTGAAATCGGTTCAGATTTGGATATATCTCCCATATAAAGCTTTCGCCCGATTTACACTCATATGACCACAGAGGCCAATTTTTAACTCCGATTTAGTTGAAATTTTGCACAGGGAGTAGAATTAGCATTGTAACTATGCGTGCCAAATTTGGTTGAAATCGGTTCAGATTTAGATATAGCTCCCATATATATGTTTTTCTGATTTCGACAAAAATGGTCAAAATACCAACATTTTCCTTGTAAAATCGCCACTGCTTAGTCGAAAAGTTGTACAAATGAATCTAATTTTCCTAAACTTCTAATACATATATATCGAGCGATAAATCATAAATAAACTTTTTCGAAGTTTCCTTAAAATTGCTTCAGATTTAAACGTTTCCCATATTTATACCCTTCACCACTACTGTGGTACAGGGTATAATAAGTTTGTGCATTTGTATGTAACGCCAAGAAGGAGTAATCATAGACCAACCTTTTAGTATACGGATCGGCTTAGAATTAAATTCTGAGTCGATTTAGCGATGTCCGTCTGTCTGTCTGTCCGTCTGTCTGTCCGTCTGTCTGTCCGTCTGTCTGTCCGTCTGTCTGTCTGTCTGTCTGTCTGTCTGTTGATGTATTTTTGTGTGCAAAGTACAGCTCGCAGTTTTAGTCCGATTGTCCTAAAATTTGGTATAGGGTCCTGTTTCGGCTCAAAGACGATCCCTATTGATTTTGGAAAAAATCGGTTCAGATTTAGATATAGCTGCCATATATATTTTTCACCGATCTGGTCATAATTGGCGTGTATATCAACCGATCTTCCTCAAATTCCGTACATCCGAATATTTTATGAGTCTCGAAAAACTTGCAAAATATCAGCCAAATCGGTTCAGATTTAGATATAGCTCCCATATATAGCTTTCGCCCGATTTACACTCATTTGCCCACAGAGGCCAATTTTTTGCTCCGATTTAGTTGAAATTTTGCACAGGGAGTAGAATTAGCGTTGTAACTATGCGTGCCAAATTTGCTTGAAATCGGTTCAGATTTGGATATATCTCCCATATAAAGCTTTCGCCCGATTTACACTCATATGACCACAGAGGCCAATTTTTAACTCCGATTTAGTTGAAATTTTGCACAGGGAGTAGAATTAGCATTGTAACTATGCGTGCCAAATTTGGTTGAAATCGGTTCAGATTTAGATATAGCTCCCATATATATGTTTTTCTGATTTCGACAAAAATGGTCAAAATACCAACATTTTCCTTGTAAAATCGCCACTGCTTAGTCGAAAAGTTGTACAAATGAATCTAATTTTCCTAAACTTCTAATACATATATATCGAGCGATAAATCATAAATAAACTTTTTCGAAGTTTCCTTAAAATTGCTTCAGATTTAAACGTTTCCCATATTTATACCCTTCACCACTACTGTGGTACAGGGTATAATAAGTTTGTGCATTTGTATGTAACGCCAAGAAGGAGTAATCATAGACCAACCTTTTAGTATACGGATCGGCTTAGAATTAAATTCTGAGTCGATTTAGCGATGTCCGTCTGTCTGTCTGTCCGTCTGTCTGTCCGTCTGTCTGTCCGTCTGTCTGTCCGTCTGTCTGTCTGTCTGTCTGTCTGTCTGTCTGTTGATGTATTTTTGTGTGCAAAGTACAGCTCGCAGTTTTAGTCCGATTGTCCTAAAATTTGGTATAGGGTCCTGTTTCGGCTCAAAGACGATCCCTATTGATTTTGGAAAAAATCGGTTCAGATTTAGATATAGCTGCCATATATATTTTTCACCGATCTGGTCATAATTGGCGTGTATATCAACCGATCTTCCTCAAATTCCGTACATCCGAATATTTTATGAGTCTCGAAAAACTTGCAAAATATCAGCCAAATCGGTTCAGATTTAGATATAGCTCCCATATATAGCTTTCGCCCGATTTACACTCATTTGCCCACAGAGGCCAATTTTTTGCTCCGATTTAGTTGAAATTTTGCACAGGGAGTAGAATTAGCGTTGTAACTATGCGTGCCAAATTTGCTTGAAATCGGTTCAGATTTGGATATATCTCCCATATAAAGCTTTCGCCCGATTTACACTCATATGACCACAGAGGCCAATTTTTAACTCCGATTTAGTTGAAATTTTGCACAGGGAGTAGAATTAGCATTGTAACTATGCGTGCCAAATTTGGTTGAAATCGGTTCAGATTTAGATATAGCTCCCATATATATGTTTTTCTGATTTCGACAAAAATGGTCAAAATACCAACATTTTCCTTGTAAAATCGCCACTGCTTAGTCGAAAAGTTGTACAAATGAATCTAATTTTCCTAAACTTCTAATACATATATATCGAGCGATAAATCATAAATAAACTTTTTCGAAGTTTCCTTAAAATTGCTTCAGATTTAAACGTTTCCCATATTTATACCCTTCACCACTACTGTGGTACAGGGTATAATAAGTTTGTGCATTTGTATGTAACGCCAAGAAGGAGTAATCATAGACCAACCTTTTAGTATACGGATCGGCTTAGAATTAAATTCTGAGTCGATTTAGCGATGTCCGTCTGTCTGTCTGTCCGTCTGTCTGTCCGTCTGTCTGTCCGTCTGTCTGTCCGTCTGTCTGTCTGTCTGTCTGTCTGTCTGTCTGTTGATGTATTTTTGTGTGCAAAGTACAGCTCGCAGTTTTAGTCCGATTGTCCTAAAATTTGGTATAGGGTCCTGTTTCGGCTCAAAGACGATCCCTATTGATTTTGGAAAAAATCGGTTCAGATTTAGATATAGCTGCCATATATATTTTTCACCGATCTGGTCATAATTGGCGTGTATATCAACCGATCTTCCTCAAATTCCGTACATCCGAATATTTTATGAGTCTCGAAAAACTTGCAAAATATCAGCCAAATCGGTTCAGATTTAGATATAGCTCCCATATATAGCTTTCGCCCGATTTACACTCATTTGCCCACAGAGGCCAATTTTTTGCTCCGATTTAGTTGAAATTTTGCACAGGGAGTAGAATTAGCGTTGTAACTATGCGTGCCAAATTTGCTTGAAATCGGTTCAGATTTGGATATATCTCCCATATAAAGCTTTCGCCCGATTTACACTCATATGACCACAGAGGCCAATTTTTAACTCCGATTTAGTTGAAATTTTGCACAGGGAGTAGAATTAGCATTGTAACTATGCGTGCCAAATTTGGTTGAAATCGGTTCAGATTTAGATATAGCTCCCATATATATGTTTTTCTGATTTCGACAAAAATGGTCAAAATACCAACATTTTCCTTGTAAAATCGCCACTGCTTAGTCGAAAAGTTGTACAAATGAATCTAATTTTCCTAAACTTCTAATACATATATATCGAGCGATAAATCATAAATAAACTTTTTCGAAGTTTCCTTAAAATTGCTTCAGATTTAAACGTTTCCCATATTTATACCCTTCACCACTACTGTGGTACAGGGTATAATAAGTTTGTGCATTTGTATGTAACGCCAAGAAGGAGTAATCATAGACCAACCTTTTAGTATACGGATCGGCTTAGAATTAAATTCTGAGTCGATTTAGCGATGTCCGTCTGTCTGTCTGTCCGTCTGTCTGTCCGTCTGTCTGTCCGTCTGTCTGTCCGTCTGTCTGTCTGTCTGTCTGTCTGTCTGTTGATGTATTTTTGTGTGCAAAGTACAGCTCGCAGTTTTAGTCCGATTGTCCTAAAATTTGGTATAGGGTCCTGTTTCGGCTCAAAGACGATCCCTATTGATTTTGGAAAAAATCGGTTCAGATTTAGATATAGCTGCCATATATATTTTTCACCGATCTGGTCATAATTGGCGTGTATATCAACCGATCTTCCTCAAATTCCGTACATCCGAATATTTTATGAGTCTCGAAAAACTTGCAAAATATCAGCCAAATCGGTTCAGATTTAGATATAGCTCCCATATATAGCTTTCGCCCGATTTACACTCATTTGCCCACAGAGGCCAATTTTTTGCTCCGATTTAGTTGAAATTTTGCACAGGGAGTAGAATTAGCGTTGTAACTATGCGTGCCAAATTTGCTTGAAATCGGTTCAGATTTGGATATATCTCCCATATAAAGCTTTCGCCCGATTTACACTCATATGACCACAGAGGCCAATTTTTAACTCCGATTTAGTTGAAATTTTGCACAGGGAGTAGAATTAGCATTGTAACTATGCGTGCCAAATTTGGTTGAAATCGGTTCAGATTTAGATATAGCTCCCATATATATGTTTTTCTGATTTCGACAAAAATGGTCAAAATACCAACATTTTCCTTGTAAAATCGCCACTGCTTAGTCGAAAAGTTGTACAAATGAATCTAATTTTCCTAAACTTCTAATACATATATATCGAGCGATAAATCATAAATAAACTTTTTCGAAGTTTCCTTAAAATTGCTTCAGATTTAAACGTTTCCCATATTTATACCCTTCACCACTACTGTGGTACAGGGTATAATAAGTTTGTGCATTTGTATGTAACGCCAAGAAGGAGTAATCATAGACCAACCTTTTAGTATACGGATCGGCTTAGAATTAAATTCTGAGTCGATTTAGCGATGTCCGTCTGTCTGTCTGTCCGTCTGTCTGTCCGTCTGTCTGTCCGTCTGTCTGTCCGTCTGTCTGTCTGTCTGTCTGTCTGTCTGTTGATGTATTTTTGTGTGCAAAGTACAGCTCGCAGTTTTAGTCCGATTGTCCTAAAATTTGGTATAGGGTCCTGTTTCGGCTCAAAGACGATCCCTATTGATTTTGGAAAAAATCGGTTCAGATTTAGATATAGCTGCCATATATATTTTTCACCGATCTGGTCATAATTGGCGTGTATATCAACCGATCTTCCTCAAATTCCGTACATCCGAATATTTTATGAGTCTCGAAAAACTTGCAAAATATCAGCCAAATCGGTTCAGATTTAGATATAGCTCCCATATATAGCTTTCGCCCGATTTACACTCATTTGCCCACAGAGGCCAATTTTTTGCTCCGATTTAGTTGAAATTTTGCACAGGGAGTAGAATTAGCGTTGTAACTATGCGTGCCAAATTTGCTTGAAATCGGTTCAGATTTGGATATATCTCCCATATAAAGCTTTCGCCCGATTTACACTCATATGACCACAGAGGCCAATTTTTAACTCCGATTTAGTTGAAATTTTGCACAGGGAGTAGAATTAGCATTGTAACTATGCGTGCCAAATTTGGTTGAAATCGGTTCAGATTTAGATATAGCTCCCATATATATGTTTTTCTGATTTCGACAAAAATGGTCAAAATACCAACATTTTCCTTGTAAAATCGCCACTGCTTAGTCGAAAAGTTGTACAAATGAATCTAATTTTCCTAAACTTCTAATACATATATATCGAGCGATAAATCATAAATAAACTTTTTCGAAGTTTCCTTAAAATTGCTTCAGATTTAAACGTTTCCCATATTTATACCCTTCACCACTACTGTGGTACAGGGTATAATAAGTTTGTGCATTTGTATGTAACGCCAAGAAGGAGTAATCATAGACCAACCTTTTAGTATACGGATCGGCTTAGAATTAAATTCTGAGTCGATTTAGCGATGTCCGTCTGTCTGTCTGTCCGTCTGTCTGTCCGTCTGTCTGTCCGTCTGTCTGTCCGTCTGTCTGTCCGTCTGTCTGTCTGTCTGTCTGTCTGTCTGTTGATGTATTTTTGTGTGCAAAGTACAGCTCGCAGTTTTAGTCCGATTGTCCTAAAATTTGGTATAGGGTCCTGTTTCGGCTCAAAGACGATCCCTATTGATTTTGGAAAAAATCGGTTCAGATTTAGATATAGCTGCCATATATATTTTTCACCGATCTGGTCATAATTGGCGTGTATATCAACCGATCTTCCTCAAATTCCGTACATCCGAATATTTTATGAGTCTCGAAAAACTTGCAAAATATCAGCCAAATCGGTTCAGATTTAGATATAGCTCCCATATATAGCTTTCGCCCGATTTACACTCATTTGCCCACAGAGGCCAATTTTTTGCTCCGATTTAGTTGAAATTTTGCACAGGGAGTAGAATTAGCGTTGTAACTATGCGTGCCAAATTTGCTTGAAATCGGTTCAGATTTGGATATATCTCCCATATAAAGCTTTCGCCCGATTTACACTCATATGACCACAGAGGCCAATTTTTAACTCCGATTTAGTTGAAATTTTGCACAGGGAGTAGAATTAGCATTGTAACTATGCGTGCCAAATTTGGTTGAAATCGGTTCAGATTTAGATATAGCTCCCATATATATGTTTTTCTGATTTCGACAAAAATGGTCAAAATACCAACATTTTCCTTGTAAAATCGCCACTGCTTAGTCGAAAAGTTGTACAAATGAATCTAATTTTCCTAAACTTCTAATACATATATATCGAGCGATAAATCATAAATAAACTTTTTCGAAGTTTCCTTAAAATTGCTTCAGATTTAAACGTTTCCCATATTTATACCCTTCACCACTACTGTGGTACAGGGTATAATAAGTTTGTGCATTTGTATGTAACGCCAAGAAGGAGTAATCATAGACCAACCTTTTAGTATACGGATCGGCTTAGAATTAAATTCTGAGTCGATTTAGCGATGTCCGTCTGTCTGTCTGTCCGTCTGTCTGTCCGTCTGTCTGTCCGTCTGTCTGTCCGTCTGTCTGTCTGTCTGTCTGTCTGTCTGTTGATGTATTTTTGTGTGCAAAGTACAGCTCGCAGTTTTAGTCCGATTGTCCTAAAATTTGGTATAGGGTCCTGTTTCGGCTCAAAGACGATCCCTATTGATTTTGGAAAAAATCGGTTCAGATTTAGATATAGCTGCCATATATATTTTTCACCGATCTGGTCATAATTGGCGTGTATATCAACCGATCTTCCTCAAATTCCGTACATCCGAATATTTTATGAGTCTCGAAAAACTTGCAAAATATCAGCCAAATCGGTTCAGATTTAGATATAGCTCCCATATATAGCTTTCGCCCGATTTACACTCATTTGCCCACAGAGGCCAATTTTTTGCTCCGATTTAGTTGAAATTTTGCACAGGGAGTAGAATTAGCGTTGTAACTATGCGTGCCAAATTTGCTTGAAATCGGTTCAGATTTGGATATATCTCCCATATAAAGCTTTCGCCCGATTTACACTCATATGACCACAGAGGCCAATTTTTAACTCCGATTTAGTTGAAATTTTGCACAGGGAGTAGAATTAGCATTGTAACTATGCGTGCCAAATTTGGTTGAAATCGGTTCAGATTTAGATATAGCTCCCATATATATGTTTTTCTGATTTCGACAAAAATGGTCAAAATACCAACATTTTCCTTGTAAAATCGCCACTGCTTAGTCGAAAAGTTGTACAAATGAATCTAATTTTCCTAAACTTCTAATACATATATATCGAGCGATAAATCATAAATAAACTTTTTCGAAGTTTCCTTAAAATTGCTTCAGATTTAAACGTTTCCCATATTTATACCCTTCACCACTACTGTGGTACAGGGTATAATAAGTTTGTGCATTTGTATGTAACGCCAAGAAGGAGTAATCATAGACCAACCTTTTAGTATACGGATCGGCTTAGAATTAAATTCTGAGTCGATTTAGCGATGTCCGTCTGTCTGTCTGTCCGTCTGTCTGTCCGTCTGTCTGTCCGTCTGTCTGTCTGTCTGTCTGTCTGTCTGTTGATGTATTTTTGTGTGCAAAGTACAGCTCGCAGTTTTAGTCCGATTGTCCTAAAATTTGGTATAGGGTCCTGTTTCGGCTCAAAGACGATCCCTATTGATTTTGGAAAAAATCGGTTCAGATTTAGATATAGCTGCCATATATATTTTTCACCGATCTGGTCATAATTGGCGTGTATATCAACCGATCTTCCTCAAATTCCGTACATCCGAATATTTTATGAGTCTCGAAAAACTTGCAAAATATCAGCCAAATCGGTTCAGATTTAGATATAGCTCCCATATATAGCTTTCGCCCGATTTACACTCATTTGCCCACAGAGGCCAATTTTTTGCTCCGATTTAGTTGAAATTTTGCACAGGGAGTAGAATTAGCGTTGTAACTATGCGTGCCAAATTTGCTTGAAATCGGTTCAGATTTGGATATATCTCCCATATAAAGCTTTCGCCCGATTTACACTCATATGACCACAGAGGCCAATTTTTAACTCCGATTTAGTTGAAATTTTGCACAGGGAGTAGAATTAGCATTGTAACTATGCGTGCCAAATTTGGTTGAAATCGGTTCAGATTTAGATATAGCTCCCATATATATGTTTTTCTGATTTCGACAAAAATGGTCAAAATACCAACATTTTCCTTGTAAAATCGCCACTGCTTAGTCGAAAAGTTGTACAAATGAATCTAATTTTCCTAAACTTCTAATACATATATATCGAGCGATAAATCATAAATAAACTTTTTCGAAGTTTCCTTAAAATTGCTTCAGATTTAAACGTTTCCCATATTTATACCCTTCACCACTACTGTGGTACAGGGTATAATAAGTTTGTGCATTTGTATGTAACGCCAAGAAGGAGTAATCATAGACCAACCTTTTAGTATACGGATCGGCTTAGAATTAAATTCTGAGTCGATTTAGCGATGTCCGTCTGTCTGTCTGTCCGTCTGTCTGTCCGTCTGTCTGTCCGTCTGTCTGTCCGTCTGTCTGTCTGTCTGTCTGTCTGTCTGTCTGTTGATGTATTTTTGTGTGCAAAGTACAGCTCGCAGTTTTAGTCCGATTGTCCTAAAATTTGGTATAGGGTCCTGTTTCGGCTCAAAGACGATCCCTATTGATTTTGGAAAAAATCGGTTCAGATTTAGATATAGCTGCCATATATATTTTTCACCGATCTGGTCATAATTGGCGTGTATATCAACCGATCTTCCTCAAATTCCGTACATCCGAATATTTTATGAGTCTCGAAAAACTTGCAAAATATCAGCCAAATCGGTTCAGATTTAGATATAGCTCCCATATATAGCTTTCGCCCGATTTACACTCATTTGCCCACAGAGGCCAATTTTTTGCTCCGATTTAGTTGAAATTTTGCACAGGGAGTAGAATTAGCGTTGTAACTATGCGTGCCAAATTTGCTTGAAATCGGTTCAGATTTGGATATATCTCCCATATAAAGCTTTCGCCCGATTTACACTCATATGACCACAGAGGCCAATTTTTAACTCCGATTTAGTTGAAATTTTGCACAGGGAGTAGAATTAGCATTGTAACTATGCGTGCCAAATTTGGTTGAAATCGGTTCAGATTTAGATATAGCTCCCATATATATGTTTTTCTGATTTCGACAAAAATGGTCAAAATACCAACATTTTCCTTGTAAAATCGCCACTGCTTAGTCGAAAAGTTGTACAAATGAATCTAATTTTCCTAAACTTCTAATACATATATATCGAGCGATAAATCATAAATAAACTTTTTCGAAGTTTCCTTAAAATTGCTTCAGATTTAAACGTTTCCCATATTTATACCCTTCACCACTACTGTGGTACAGGGTATAATAAGTTTGTGCATTTGTATGTAACGCCAAGAAGGAGTAATCATAGACCAACCTTTTAGTATACGGATCGGCTTAGAATTAAATTCTGAGTCGATTTAGCGATGTCCGTCTGTCTGTCTGTCCGTCTGTCTGTCCGTCTGTCTGTCCGTCTGTCTGTCCGTCTGTCTGTCTGTCTGTCTGTCTGTCTGTTGATGTATTTTTGTGTGCAAAGTACAGCTCGCAGTTTTAGTCCGATTGTCCTAAAATTTGGTATAGGGTCCTGTTTCGGCTCAAAGACGATCCCTATTGATTTTGGAAAAAATCGGTTCAGATTTAGATATAGCTGCCATATATATTTTTCACCGATCTGGTCATAATTGGCGTGTATATCAACCGATCTTCCTCAAATTCCGTACATCCGAATATTTTATGAGTCTCGAAAAACTTGCAAAATATCAGCCAAATCGGTTCAGATTTAGATATAGCTCCCATATATAGCTTTCGCCCGATTTACACTCATTTGCCCACAGAGGCCAATTTTTTGCTCCGATTTAGTTGAAATTTTGCACAGGGAGTAGAATTAGCGTTGTAACTATGCGTGCCAAATTTGCTTGAAATCGGTTCAGATTTGGATATATCTCCCATATAAAGCTTTCGCCCGATTTACACTCATATGACCACAGAGGCCAATTTTTAACTCCGATTTAGTTGAAATTTTGCACAGGGAGTAGAATTAGCATTGTAACTATGCGTGCCAAATTTGGTTGAAATCGGTTCAGATTTAGATATAGCTCCCATATATATGTTTTTCTGATTTCGACAAAAATGGTCAAAATACCAACATTTTCCTTGTAAAATCGCCACTGCTTAGTCGAAAAGTTGTACAAATGAATCTAATTTTCCTAAACTTCTAATACATATATATCGAGCGATAAATCATAAATAAACTTTTTCGAAGTTTCCTTAAAATTGCTTCAGATTTAAACGTTTCCCATATTTATACCCTTCACCACTACTGTGGTACAGGGTATAATAAGTTTGTGCATTTGTATGTAACGCCAAGAAGGAGTAATCATAGACCAACCTTTTAGTATACGGATCGGCTTAGAATTAAATTCTGAGTCGATTTAGCGATGTCCGTCTGTCTGTCTGTCCGTCTGTCTGTCCGTCTGTCTGTCCGTCTGTCTGTCCGTCTGTCTGTCTGTCTGTCTGTCTGTCTGTTGATGTATTTTTGTGTGCAAAGTACAGCTCGCAGTTTTAGTCCGATTGTCCTAAAATTTGGTATAGGGTCCTGTTTCGGCTCAAAGACGATCCCTATTGATTTTGGAAAAAATCGGTTCAGATTTAGATATAGCTGCCATATATATTTTTCACCGATCTGGTCATAATTGGCGTGTATATCAACCGATCTTCCTCAAATTCCGTACATCCGAATATTTTATGAGTCTCGAAAAACTTGCAAAATATCAGCCAAATCGGTTCAGATTTAGATATAGCTCCCATATATAGCTTTCGCCCGATTTACACTCATTTGCCCACAGAGGCCAATTTTTTGCTCCGATTTAGTTGAAATTTTGCACAGGGAGTAGAATTAGCGTTGTAACTATGCGTGCCAAATTTGCTTGAAATCGGTTCAGATTTGGATATATCTCCCATATAAAGCTTTCGCCCGATTTACACTCATATGACCACAGAGGCCAATTTTTAACTCCGATTTAGTTGAAATTTTGCACAGGGAGTAGAATTAGCATTGTAACTATGCGTGCCAAATTTGGTTGAAATCGGTTCAGATTTAGATATAGCTCCCATATATATGTTTTTCTGATTTCGACAAAAATGGTCAAAATACCAACATTTTCCTTGTAAAATCGCCACTGCTTAGTCGAAAAGTTGTACAAATGAATCTAATTTTCCTAAACTTCTAATACATATATATCGAGCGATAAATCATAAATAAACTTTTTCGAAGTTTCCTTAAAATTGCTTCAGATTTAAACGTTTCCCATATTTATACCCTTCACCACTACTGTGGTACAGGGTATAATAAGTTTGTGCATTTGTATGTAACGCCAAGAAGGAGTAATCATAGACCAACCTTTTAGTATACGGATCGGCTTAGAATTAAATTCTGAGTCGATTTAGCGATGTCCGTCTGTCTGTCTGTCCGTCTGTCTGTCCGTCCGTCTGTCTGTCCGTCTGTCTGTCCGTCTGTCTGTCTGTCTGTCTGTCTGTCTGTTGATGTATTTTTGTGTGCAAAGTACAGCTCGCAGTTTTAGTCCGATTGTCCTAAAATTTGGTATAGGGTCCTGTTTCGGCTCAAAGACGATCCCTATTGATTTTGGAAAAAATCGGTTCAGATTTAGATATAGCTGCCATATATATTTTTCACCGATCTGGTCATAATTGGCGTGTATATCAACCGATCTTCCTCAAATTCCGTACATCCGAATATTTTATGAGTCTCGAAAAACTTGCAAAATATCAGCCAAATCGGTTCAGATTTAGATATAGCTCCCATATATAGCTTTCGCCCGATTTACACTCATTTGCCCACAGAGGCCAATTTTTTGCTCCGATTTAGTTGAAATTTTGCACAGGGAGTAGAATTAGCGTTGTAACTATGCGTGCCAAATTTGCTTGAAATCGGTTCAGATTTGGATATATCTCCCATATAAAGCTTTCGCCCGATTTACACTCATATGACCACAGAGGCCAATTTTTAACTCCGATTTAGTTGAAATTTTGCACAGGGAGTAGAATTAGCATTGTAACTATGCGTGCCAAATTTGGTTGAAATCGGTTCAGATTTAGATATAGCTCCCATATATATGTTTTTCTGATTTCGACAAAAATGGTCAAAATACCAACATTTTCCTTGTAAAATCGCCACTGCTTAGTCGAAAAGTTGTACAAATGAATCTAATTTTCCTAAACTTCTAATACATATATATCGAGCGATAAATCATAAATAAACTTTTTCGAAGTTTCCTTAAAATTGCTTCAGATTTAAACGTTTCCCATATTTATACCCTTCACCACTACTGTGGTACAGGGTATAATAAGTTTGTGCATTTGTATGTAACGCCAAGAAGGAGTAATCATAGACCAACCTTTTAGTATACGGATCGGCTTAGAATTAAATTCTGAGTCGATTTAGCGATGTCCGTCTGTCTGTCTGTCCGTCTGTCTGTCCGTCTGTCTGTCCGTCTGTCTGTCCGTCTGTCTGTCCGTCTGTCTGTCTGTCTGTCTGTCTGTCTGTTGATGTATTTTTGTGTGCAAAGTACAGCTCGCAGTTTTAGTCCGATTGTCCTAAAATTTGGTATAGGGTCCTGTTTCGGCTCAAAGACGATCCCTATTGATTTTGGAAAAAATCGGTTCAGATTTAGATATAGCTGCCATATATATTTTTCACCGATCTGGTCATAATTGGCGTGTATATCAACCGATCTTCCTCAAATTCCGTACATCCGAATATTTTATGAGTCTCGAAAAACTTGCAAAATATCAGCCAAATCGGTTCAGATTTAGATATAGCTCCCATATATAGCTTTCGCCCGATTTACACTCATTTGCCCACAGAGGCCAATTTTTTGCTCCGATTTAGTTGAAATTTTGCACAGGGAGTAGAATTAGCGTTGTAACTATGCGTGCCAAATTTGCTTGAAATCGGTTCAGATTTGGATATATCTCCCATATAAAGCTTTCGCCCGATTTACACTCATATGACCACAGAGGCCAATTTTTAACTCCGATTTAGTTGAAATTTTGCACAGGGAGTAGAATTAGCATTGTAACTATGCGTGCCAAATTTGGTTGAAATCGGTTCAGATTTAGATATAGCTCCCATATATATGTTTTTCTGATTTCGACAAAAATGGTCAAAATACCAACATTTTCCTTGTAAAATCGCCACTGCTTAGTCGAAAAGTTGTACAAATGAATCTAATTTTCCTAAACTTCTAATACATATATATCGAGCGATAAATCATAAATAAACTTTTTCGAAGTTTCCTTAAAATTGCTTCAGATTTAAACGTTTCCCATATTTATACCCTTCACCACTACTGTGGTACAGGGTATAATAAGTTTGTGCATTTGTATGTAACGCCAAGAAGGAGTAATCATAGACCAACCTTTTAGTATACGGATCGGCTTAGAATTAAATTCTGAGTCGATTAAGCGATGTCCGTCTGTCTGTCTGTCTGTCCGTCTGTCTGTCCGTCTGTCTGTCCGTCTGTCTGTCTGTCTGTCTGTCTGTCTGTTGATGTATTTTTGTGTGCAAAGTACAGCTCGCAGTTTTAGTCCGATTGTCCTAAAATTTGGTGTAGGGTCCTGTTTCGGCTCAAAGACGATCCCTATTGATTTTGGAAAAAATCGGTTCAGATTTAGATATAGCTGCCATATATATTTTTCACCGATCTGGTCATAATTGGCGTGTATATCAACCGATCTTCCTCAAATTCCGTACATCCGAATATTTTATGAGTCTCGAAAAACTTGCAAAATATCAGCCAAATCGGTTCAGATTTAGATATAGCTCCCATATATAGCTTTCGCCCGATTTACACTCATTTGCCCACAGAGGCCAATTTTTTGCTCCGATTTAGTTGAAATTTTGCACAGGGAGTAGAATTAGCGTTGTAACTATGCGTGCCAAATTTGCTTGAAATCGGTTCAGATTTGGATATATCTCCCATATAAAGCTTTCGCCCGATTTACACTCATATGACCACAGAGGCCAATTTTTAACTCCGATTTAGTTGAAATTTTGCACAGGGAGTAGAATTAGCATTGTAACTATGCGTGCCAAATTTGGTTGAAATCGGTTCAGATTTAGATATAGCTCCCATATATATGTTTTTCTGATTTCGACAAAAATGGTCAAAATACCAACATTTTCCTTGTAAAATCGCCACTGCTTAGTCGAAAAGTTGTACAAATGAATCTAATTTTCCTAAACTTCTAATACATATATATCGAGCGATAAATCATAAATAAACTTTTTCGAAGTTTCCTTAAAATTGCTTCAGATTTAAACGTTTCCCATATTTATACCCTTCACCACTACTGTGGTACAGGGTATAATAAGTTTGTGCATTTGTATGTAACGCCAAGAAGGAGTAATCATAGACCAACCTTTTAGTATACGGATCGGCTTAGAATTAAATTCTGAGTCGATTTAGCGATGTCCGTCTGTCTGTCTGTCCGTCTGTCTGTCCGTCTGTCTGTCCGTCTGTCTGTCCGTCTGTCTGTCCGTCTGTCTGTCTGTCTGTCTGTCTGTCTGTTGATGTATTTTTGTGTGCAAAGTACAGCTCGCAGTTTTAGTCCGATTGTCCTAAAATTTGGTATAGGGTCCTGTTTCGGCTCAAAGACGATCCCTATTGATTTTGGAAAAAATCGGTTCAGATTTAGATATAGCTGCCATATATATTTTTCACCGATCTGGTCATAATTGGCGTGTATATCAACCGATCTTCCTCAAATTCCGTACATCCGAATATTTTATGAGTCTCGAAAAACTTGCAAAATATCAGCCAAATCGGTTCAGATTTAGATATAGCTCCCATATATAGCTTTCGCCCGATTTACACTCATTTGCCCACAGAGGCCAATTTTTTGCTCCGATTTAGTTGAAATTTTGCACAGGGAGTAGAATTAGCGTTGTAACTATGCGTGCCAAATTTGCTTGAAATCGGTTCAGATTTGGATATATCTCCCATATAAAGCTTTCGCCCGATTTACACTCATATGACCACAGAGGCCAATTTTTAACTCCGATTTAGTTGAAATTTTGCACAGGGAGTAGAATTAGCATTGTAACTATGCGTGCCAAATTTGGTTGAAATCGGTTCAGATTTAGATATAGCTCCCATATATATGTTTTTCTGATTTCGACAAAAATGGTCAAAATACCAACATTTTCCTTGTAAAATCGCCACTGCTTAGTCGAAAAGTTGTACAAATGAATCTAATTTTCCTAAACTTCTAATACATATATATCGAGCGATAAATCATAAATAAACTTTTTCGAAGTTTCCTTAAAATTGCTTCAGATTTAAACGTTTCCCATATTTATACCCTTCACCACTACTGTGGTACAGGGTATAATAAGTTTGTGCATTTGTATGTAACGCCAAGAAGGAGTAATCATAGACCAACCTTTTAGTATACGGATCGGCTTAGAATTAAATTCTGAGTCGATTTAGCGATGTCCGTCTGTCTGTCTGTCCGTCTGTCTGTCCGTCTGTCTGTCCGTCTGTCTGTCCGTCTGTCTGTCTGTCTGTCTGTCTGTCTGTTGATGTATTTTTGTGTGCAAAGTACAGCTCGCAGTTTTAGTCCGATTGTCCTAAAATTTGGTATAGGGTCCTGTTTCGGCTCAAAGACGATCCCTATTGATTTTGGAAAAAATCGGTTCAGATTTAGATATAGCTGCCATATATATTTTTCACCGATCTGGTCATAATTGGCGTGTATATCAACCGATCTTCCTCAAATTCCGTACATCCGAATATTTTATGAGTCTCGAAAAACTTGCAAAATATCAGCCAAATCGGTTCAGATTTAGATATAGCTCCCATATATAGCTTTCGCCCGATTTACACTCATTTGCCCACAGAGGCCAATTTTTTGCTCCGATTTAGTTGAAATTTTGCACAGGGAGTAGAATTAGCGTTGTAACTATGCGTGCCAAATTTGCTTGAAATCGGTTCAGATTTGGATATATCTCCCATATAAAGCTTTCGCCCGATTTACACTCATATGACCACAGAGGCCAATTTTTAACTCCGATTTAGTTGAAATTTTGCACAGGGAGTAGAATTAGCATTGTAACTATGCGTGCCAAATTTGGTTGAAATCGGTTCAGATTTAGATATAGCTCCCATATATATGTTTTTCTGATTTCGACAAAAATGGTCAAAATACCAACATTTTCCTTGTAAAATCGCCACTGCTTAGTCGAAAAGTTGTACAAATGAATCTAATTTTCCTAAACTTCTAATACATATATATCGAGCGATAAATCATAAATAAACTTTTTCGAAGTTTCCTTAAAATTGCTTCAGATTTAAACGTTTCCCATATTTATACCCTTCACCACTACTGTGGTACAGGGTATAATAAGTTTGTGCATTTGTATGTAACGCCAAGAAGGAGTAATCATAGACCAACCTTTTAGTATACGGATCGGCTTAGAATTAAATTCTGAGTCGATTTAGCGATGTCCGTCTGTCTGTCTGTCCGTCTGTCTGTCCGTCTGTCTGTCCGTCTGTCTGTCTGTCTGTCTGTCTGTCTGTTGATGTATTTTTGTGTGCAAAGTACAGCTCGCAGTTTTAGTCCGATTGTCCTAAAATTTGGTATAGGGTCCTGTTTCGGCTCAAAGACGATCCCTATTGATTTTGGAAAAAATCGGTTCAGATTTAGATATAGCTGCCATATATATTTTTCACCGATCTGGTCATAATTGGCGTGTATATCAACCGATCTTCCTCAAATTCCGTACATCCGAATATTTTATGAGTCTCGAAAAACTTGCAAAATATCAGCCAAATCGGTTCAGATTTAGATATAGCTCCCATATATAGCTTTCGCCCGATTTACACTCATTTGCCCACAGAGGCCAATTTTTTGCTCCGATTTAGTTGAAATTTTGCACAGGGAGTAGAATTAGCGTTGTAACTATGCGTGCCAAATTTGCTTGAAATCGGTTCAGATTTGGATATATCTCCCATATAAAGCTTTCGCCCGATTTACACTCATATGACCACAGAGGCCAATTTTTAACTCCGATTTAGTTGAAATTTTGCACAGGGAGTAGAATTAGCATTGTAACTATGCGTGCCAAATTTGGTTGAAATCGGTTCAGATTTAGATATAGCTCCCATATATATGTTTTTCTGATTTCGACAAAAATGGTCAAAATACCAACATTTTCCTTGTAAAATCGCCACTGCTTAGTCGAAAAGTTGTACAAATGAATCTAATTTTCCTAAACTTCTAATACATATATATCGAGCGATAAATCATAAATAAACTTTTTCGAAGTTTCCTTAAAATTGCTTCAGATTTAAACGTTTCCCATATTTATACCCTTCACCACTACTGTGGTACAGGGTATAATAAGTTTGTGCATTTGTATGTAACGCCAAGAAGGAGTAATCATAGACCAACCTTTTAGTATACGGATCGGCTTAGAATTAAATTCTGAGTCGATTTAGCGATGTCCGTCTGTCTGTCTGTCCGTCTGTCTGTCCGTCTGTCTGTCCGTCTGTCTGTCCGTCTGTCTGTCTGTCTGTCTGTCTGTCTGTCTGTTGATGTATTTTTGTGTGCAAAGTACAGCTCGCAGTTTTAGTCCGATTGTCCTAAAATTTGGTATAGGGTCCTGTTTCGGCTCAAAGACGATCCCTATTGATTTTGGAAAAAATCGGTTCAGATTTAGATATAGCTGCCATATATATTTTTCACCGATCTGGTCATAATTGGCGTGTATATCAACCGATCTTCCTCAAATTCCGTACATCCGAATATTTTATGAGTCTCGAAAAACTTGCAAAATATCAGCCAAATCGGTTCAGATTTAGATATAGCTCCCATATATAGCTTTCGCCCGATTTACACTCATTTGCCCACAGAGGCCAATTTTTTGCTCCGATTTAGTTGAAATTTTGCACAGGGAGTAGAATTAGCGTTGTAACTATGCGTGCCAAATTTGCTTGAAATCGGTTCAGATTTGGATATATCTCCCATATAAAGCTTTCGCCCGATTTACACTCATATGACCACAGAGGCCAATTTTTAACTCCGATTTAGTTGAAATTTTGCACAGGGAGTAGAATTAGCATTGTAACTATGCGTGCCAAATTTGGTTGAAATCGGTTCAGATTTAGATATAGCTCCCATATATATGTTTTTCTGATTTCGACAAAAATGGTCAAAATACCAACATTTTCCTTGTAAAATCGCCACTGCTTAGTCGAAAAGTTGTACAAATGAATCTAATTTTCCTAAACTTCTAATACATATATATCGAGCGATAAATCATAAATAAACTTTTTCGAAGTTTCCTTAAAATTGCTTCAGATTTAAACGTTTCCCATATTTTTTTACTAACATTGTGTTCCACCCTAGTGCATTAGCCGACTTAAATTTTGAGTCTATAGATTTTGTAGAAGTCTATCAAATTCTGTCCAAATCGAGTGATATTTAAATGTATGTATTTGGGACAAACCTTTATATATAGCACCCAACATATTTGACGGATGTGATATGGTATCGAAAATTTAGATCTACAAAGTGGTGCAGGGTATAATATAGTCGGCCCCGCCCGACTTTAGACTTTCCTTACTGGTTTTTACTAAAATTGTGTTCCACCCTAGTGCATTAGCCAACATAAATTTTGAGTCTATAGATTTTGTAAAAGTCTATCAAATTCTGTCCAAATCAAGTGATATTTAAATGTATGTATTTGGGGCGAACCTTTATATAGCACCCAACACATTTGACGGATGTGATATGGTATCGAAAATTTAGATCTACAAAGTGGTGCAGGGTATAATATAGTCGGCACCGCCCGACTTTAGACTTTCTTACTTGTTTTTTACTAAAATTGTGTTCCACCATAGTGCATTAGCCAACTTAAATTTTGAGTCTATAGATTTTGTAAAAGTCTATCAAATTCTGTCCAAATCGAGTGATATTTAAATGTATGTATTTGGGACAAACCTTTATATATAGCACCCAACACATTTGACGGATGTGATATGGTATCGAAAATTTAGATCTACAAAGTGGTGCAGGGTATAATATAGTCGGCCCCGCCCGACTTTAGACTTTCCTTACTTGTTTTTGACTCACGATGTGCAATTGCTCAACAAGCTTATATAGATTTAAATATCAATTGCCAGAATCGCAAAATTTTTTAATTAGTTTTTATTTGTGTTGTGGCAACAGCAAAACAAACTGAACAAAAATCTGTTTCGAATTGTTGGTCTATAACAAAAGAATAATAAACAATCCTTTGGGAAAACATCAACCAACTAGAATAGATAATTTTTGCTGGTTTCGTCATTGAGTTTTGAGTTTTTTTTTCGGTTTGAAATGAAAACTCATAGTAGTATTTTAGTATATGCAATGCAATAACTAGTTTTTTACTGATGTTTGTACAGTGGCGCACACACTCAAAAAAAAAAGGATTTTGATATTGATTCCACGCCAAATATGTGGTTTTTTAAATAAAGGTATTTCAAGGAGATTTTGCATATTTGGTTTACAGTTTTGTTGAAATAGAAGCAGTTTTGTTAATATATCGATAATTGTGAATCAAAATTCCATAAAAGATATCTGTATGCTAATTTTAGTCTTAAGACAGGGTCAAAATCTTTGGAGCTAGGTAAACTTTTTTGTGTGTATACTAATTTTTTAATTGGCCAATGTCAACTTGGTTTTATTAATTCTAAACAAGTACGTAAAGTAGAAAGTCAGGCGGGGCCGGCTATATCATATCCTAAACCACCCCTACTGAAGTAGTAATCATAAGCATTTGTGGGGTAACATAGATATAGGTCTGGGAGATAAACATGTTTATGGGTGCTTTGTCTCAATCTTACTATAGCTCATAGTCAGTGTTGCCAGGGAAAATGTTCGGCTTGCAATACAAGGACAAAAAAATTCCCTACTTTCCCATACATTCTCAAACAATTTTCCCTACAATATTTTTCGTTAAATTTAAACAAATTTTACAAATCAAAAATCTGAGTGAAAATGTCCCTACATTGTGGCCCTACATCCCTACAAGACGCTAAATATTACAAAAAACTTACATATAGGGAATTTCCCCTACTTCTAGCAAAACTGGCTGTAGTTGATATTGCACCTACGGAGTTAGCATGCCACTAATATTGAGCCCATTATTAAAAAGAGAAAATCGCTCAATTAGTGTGGATAATAAATCCAAATTTGTAAAAATCGAGCAAAATTCTTACGTAAGAGCTACAAGTCAGTATAAATACGATCGGCTAGTACATCAAAATTTGAAATTTGAGTAACATTGGTTAATAAATAAGAGTATTATGGCCATATTTGGGAAAATGGAACGGCATATATATGGAAGCTATATGTATATCTGAACAAATTTGCATAATATTTTGCGGGTTTGATTAATACCACAAAAGGTTTTTTTGTGCAAAATTTGAGTAAGATCAGTTAAGAAATGAGGCCTCTATGGTCAAACATAAGGTTATTAGGGGCAAATTTTTCAAATATGGGAGCTATATCTACATCTGAACTAATTTCGATGAAATTTTGCACATACCGTTAGTACTATAGAGGACTGGATCTAGCCATCTTTGAGTAAGAACGCACTGAAAAAAATATTTTCGTGAGGCCAAAGGTTTCATGTCCTTAAAATACGAGTGCAAATTTAGCTTGGCATAGAAGACGCATTTTTCTAATATAAAGTTTTTTCCTTGTGCAAAAGTCGATAAACTTTTCAATGAAGTCGTATTGTCCTTATAATTAAGTGATTTCACTTAAAAATGGGTATTATAACATGAAGGAAAAATTTTTTGGGGTAAGGTCAACTTGACTTTAATAATTCAGAAAAATTATATACAAAGCAAAAATTTGTTCAAATGTTTTTTAACACTTTATTTTAAAGACGTTTTTTACTTGAAACATAGTATAATTACTACAGGAAGTCGAGTCTTACCCCCATTTTCATAAAGCTCCGTTTGTGTTCCGTTAACTAACCAACTTTTAAACCGTATTATAGACGAAGTTGTCATCTTGCCTTTATATTCCATAGGCCAGTTAGGAATTTAACTGACGAAAATTTTTGAGTTAAAGTTAACCGGAGAGAAGATATTTGCAATTTACTTTCTGTTAACTGTCAGTTAAAGCCTAACGGAGCTACATGAAAATGGCCGTTAATGTGGAAAATAAAGTTGTGGTTAACTCGTTTTTATAGGACTTTGATAGCATATGAAGAAAAATAGCTGAAAGAGCGAAAAATTAAAAGTTGCTTCCTAGAAGCAAGTACACAAAACCCAAATTTTAAAGAGAATTGTGTCTTAAAAGTATCCTTACTTGTATTCTCCGCTTCTTTGGGTCGGAATCAATACCAAAATTTTTAGTAAAGACAAAATCTTTGGAACTGGACATGCTGTTTTTTCAGTGCGGATAATAAATAAGCGTTGTATGGCCAAATTTGGAAAAAATACATATATATGGGAGCTATATCTCAATCTAACCTGATTTCGATGAAATTGTGCACATACAGTTAGGGCTCCAGAAGATTACATTTGGCCACCTTTGAGTACTATCGGTTGATAAATAAGGGTTTTATAGCCAAATTTAGAAAAATCGGGCGGTACATATATATGGGAGATATAGATAAATCTGAACCGTTTTCGACGATTTTTTGCACATATAGTTAGTGCTATAGATGATTACATTAAGCCAACTTTGAGTAAGATCGGTTGATAAATAAGGGTTTTATAACCTAATTTGCAAAATCGGGCGATACATATATATGGGAGCTATATCTAAATCTGAAGCGATTTCGATGGAATTTTGCAGACTTAAAGGGTAATGAAGAAGATTATCTTGTGCTAAATTTGATGACGATCGGTTAGTAAAAAAGTGCAACGTGACCCCATTGTCGAAATCGGGCGATACATATATATGGGAGCTATATCTAAATTTGATCCGATTTCTTCCAAATTCAATAGCGTTCGTCCTTGTGTCCAAAAAACTCCCTGTACCAAATTTCAATCAAATCGGTTAATAATTGCGACTGGAATACATGAACAGACGGATGGACGGACACCAAGCACTAGATCGACTCAGGAGGTGATTCTGAGTCGATCGGTATATATTTTATGGGGTCTAAAACCAATATTTCTGGTAGACACATTTTTTGGCAGACCAAACTTATTATACCCTGACCACTATGTGGTTTAGGGTATAAAAATTCTTCAAAATTAATGAAATCGTCTTTAAATATGTTCGATGTTGGCATCTTGACTACAAAGCAAAAAAGCGTTTAAAAATATGAGAGTTTTTTAGCACCTTATTTTAAAGCCTTTTTTACTTGAAACAAAGTATAACTTCTATTTGTAGTCGAGTTCGAAATTGACAATTCAAGTTATCGTTAACATGGTTTTAAAGGACTCTGATAGGACATGAAAAAAAACCTGAAAAGCGAATAAATTAAAATTTATTTCCGAGAATAAAGCACGACAAACTCAATTTAAACAAGTATATACAGCAGTAAGTTCGGCCGGGCCGAATATTAAATACCCACCACCATGAACCAAATATTAGGCTTTCCTTTGAAATTTTAGGAGGGCTTGAGGACACTACCCGATGACAAATTTAAAGATTTCACCTATGAGGACTATATCAGATTCTCGATTTATAAGAACCATTTTTGTTTGAGTTTTAGAGGAATCATTAAGATCTCTTGTAAATGTGCAAGAAATTATAAATAACGTCTTAATTTGAAATCTTAAATCTGTGGAAGTAAAATCTGGAAATTTTACATTGAGTTTCAAGCAATTTTCATGATCAGTGCGCCTTCTACACCGTCAAGAAGTGAAGTCGGTCTATATGGAGGCATTATCAAATGGACCGATAAAAACTTAATCCGATACACGTTTTTGTGAGCCTAAAATATCAGAATATTTAAAAAATTCAGGCAAATCAGATAAAAACCACGGTTTCTAGAAACCCAAGGAGTTAAATCGGGAGATAGTTCTTATGGGGGCTATACTAAAATATGGACCGATACTCACCGTTTTCAGCACACCTCTTTATGACCCGAAAATACCTCTAGATTTCCAATTTCAGGCAAATAGGATAAAAACTTCGGATTCTAGAAGCCCAAGAAATAAAATCGGGAAATCGGTCTATATGGGGGCTATACCAAAATATGGACCGATACTCACCATTTTCGGCACACCTCTTATGGTCCTAAAATACCTCTAGATATCCAATTTCAGACAAATTGGATAGAAACTACGGTTTCTATAAGCCCAAGACTCAAAATCGGGAGGTCGTTTTATATGGGGGCTATACCAAAACATGGACCGATACTCACAATTTTTGGCACACGTATTTGTGGTCCTACAATACCACTAGATTTACAATTTCAGGTAAATTGAATAAAAACTGCGGTTTCTATAAGCCAAAGAAGTAAAATCGGGAGATAGGTCTATATGGGGGCTATACCAAAATATGGACCGATACTCACAATTTTTGGCACACCTCTTTATGGTCATAAAATACCTCTAGATTTCAAATTTCAGGCAAATTGGATAAAAACTACGATTTCTATAAGCGCAAGACCCCAAATCGGGAGGTCGTTTTATATGGGGACCATACCAAAACATGGACCGATACTCAAAATTTTTAGCACACGTATTTGTGATCCTACAATACCTCTAGATTTCCAATTTCAAGTAAATTGAATAAAAACTGCGGTTTCTATAAGCCCAAGAAGTAAAATCGGGGGATCGGTCTATATGGGGGCTATACCAAAACATGGACCGATACTCACCATTTTTGGCACACCTCTTTATGGTCATAAAATACCTTTAGATTTCAAATTTTAGGCAAATTGGATAAAAATTACGATTTCTATAAGCCCAAGGCCCCAAATCGGGAGGTCGGTTTATATGGGGAATATATAAAAACCTGGACCGATATAGCCCATCTTCGAACTTGACCTGCCTGCAGACAAAAGACGAGTTTGTGCAAAATTTCAGCACGATTGCTTCATTATTGAAGACTGTAGCGTGATTACAACAGACAGACAGACAGACGGACAGACGGACATCGTTATATCGTCTTAGAATTTCTCCCTGATCAAGAATATATATACTTTATATAGTCGGAAATCGATATTTCGATGTGTTACAAACGGAATGACAAACTTATTATAAAACAAACAAAAATAAAAATAGCACAGCTCAAAATTTAAGTCCAATCGCTTTCAAATGTGGCACAAGTTCTTACTTTGGCTCAAAGACGATATTGGTTTTGAAAACATATGGTTTAGGTTTATATATAGCAGTCATATTCTTCTTCCTTACTTGTTTTTGAGTGTAGAAGTAGAAATTTTCATTCGATTTGTTTAAATTAGGATTATTTTGTTTTGTTAGAGGAATTTATAAAGATCATAGCTTCACTTTTCCCGCAATAGTCACTCAAATACTTTTGCCGACCCACTGTATTCCATCAGAAAATAATGAATCCAGTCCCTGTTTTACTTTGGTAGATTTGGTGTCACTGCTCTTCTGTTTTCTACTCACCAACATAGATTTGCATAGAAACAATGGCTTAGACTCTAAAAGCTCTTGTCTGTTTGTTGGATTTTTGGGGATTTTTGTATGAGATGGGAGCGTCCATAGACACTTTTGGGTACTTCGAATTCTCATATCAGTTGAATGTGATCTGTTTGTGAAGTTTGTTAGTTGTCAATTAGCAATGCAATGTTGGAACAAAAAGTCCAAGTCCTGTGTCCTCCCCCACTCTGTCCACTCAAGCCAAAATCCAAAATAAATACAAACACAAACAAACAACAGTCAAGCAACAACTTTGCAAAAGCATTTCAAAAACACCAAAAATCTCCTACTACTCCGGTAACACAATAATAAACTGCTTGAAGTGGAGCTGAGTGATGACAACTGTAGAAGGGTGACAGTGGCTGATACGGCCCTTGGTATTATTGGATAAAACTGGTCATTCATGACCACAAACAAAGAAAAAACTTTTATGATTGGCATGAGTGGTATGTGAACGTGTGCGGGTGTATGTGTTTGGAATGCGATATGCAACTGACTGATGTATGGAAGTGTTATCGTGATAATGGTTAGGTCCATTGTTGTATGGTCAAATTTTAACCGCACAACAAAGTTTTATTAAATTTATTAAAATCGATTGAAATCGACAAACTGGAGGTAAGGGAAATAAGTGCGATAATTACATTGTGAGAAAAGCAATTTCCGGAATTTATTGTACACCCAGGTTGTGTTCCCAAGATGATGAAAATGGAAAAAAATAAAGAAATGTCCTAGACCCAGGTCATGCATTTACTTCTAGTAAATTTGGTATCACAAAGGACTAAATTGTCAAAGTGAACCTAAAAATTGAGAGTGTTGTTGTGTTCTTAATTTTCCTAACTCCCATGCAATTTCCCTCACATGAGTCCAGGAGTAGACGAGTGTTTTTTATCTTGGGTAGTGCCAGGTACAGGCAACACTCAGAAGGAGACGATATATATATACATGATGTCTTTGGCAATAATGCTCAGCGCCTTTGAGTCGACCTATGTTAGCCATGTCCGTCTGTTAGTCCGTTCGTCTGACTGTGAACACATTATTGTGATAAATGATTCGGTTGCAGTTTTGCTAATGGACTTAAATTTGGGATTTTGGGTCAGAATCAATGAATAGAAATTTGGTTGAAATCTGTGAAGATTCAGATATACGTTCCACCCGATTTACACAATTTATATGACCACCGAGGCCAAAGTTCTACTCCAATTATTACTTAAATTTTTGCAGAGGGAGCACAATTCCAATTCGAGTTATGTGTTATGAATTTGATCAAAACCGCTTCAGATTTAGATATATCTCCCATATATATGTTTTAAATTTGTCATCAAAATACAAACCCTATTCTGAGTCGATCAGAACCTATAAAGTATGTTATGAATTTCTGAGTCGACCTAGCAATGGCCGTCCATCTGTCTGTTGAAATCATATTAACTTCCGAACGAAACACGCTTTCAACTTGAAACTTGCAACCAAATAGTTTGAGGAAAAATTAAAGAAAATTTTACAACAAATCTGCCAAAATTAGAAAAAAAAATTCTGAAGTTTTCGACCATATTTTTGTGAATATTTAATTTTTTTTGAATGAATGAATGATTCCTCGTATTAGCAACAAGTTTTTGGGTGTATACATATCCTTTGAATTGTAAATGAGTAGAATTTGTACCTTGTAACATAACTTGTACCAGCCACGGGAAAAAGATAGAATTAACTTGCAATGGATCGTATGAAATAACACGAGAACTTAAATTTCAAATGCATGAATTTTGTCAACATTTGATTTCTATCGAAAATTTTGTAAAATTTTTATTTCTAAAGAAAATTTTGTCAAAATTTTATTTCTATAGAAAATTTTGTCAAAAATTTATTTTTATAGAAAATTTTGTCAAAAATTTAATTTTGACAAAATCTTATTTTTATAGAAAATTTTGTCCAAATTTTATTTCTATAGAAAATTTTGTCAAATTTTTATACCCTGCTCCACACTGTGGAACAGGGTATTATAAGTTAGTGCATATGTTTGCAACACCCAGAAGGAGACGAGATAGACACATGGTGTCTTTGGCAAAAATGCTCAGGGTGGGTTCCTGAGTCGATATAGCGATGTCCGTCTGTCCGTCTGTCCGTGAACACATTTTTGTAATCAAAGTCTAGGTCGCAGTTTTAGTCCAATCGACTTCAAATTTGGCACAAGTATGTGTTTTGGCTCAGAATAGATCCCTATTGATTTTGGAAGAAATCGGTTCAGATTTAGATATAGCTCCCATATATATATTTCGCCCGATATGGACTTATATGGCCCCAGAAGCCAGATTTTTACCCTAATTTGCTTAAAATTTTGCACAAGAAGAACAATTAGTACTATAGTCAAGTGTGCCAAATTTTATTGAAATCGGTTCAGATTTAGATATAGCTCCCATATATATCTTTCGCCCGATATGGACTAATATGGTCCTAAAAGCTAAAGTTTTGACCCAATTTGGTTGAAATTTTGCACAGGGAGTAGATTTAGCATTCTAGCTATGCGTGCCAAATTTCATTGAAATCGGTTCAGATTTATATATAGCTCCCATATATAGCTTTCGCCCGATTTACACTCATATGACCACAGAGGCCAATTTTTTGCTCCGATTTAGTTGAAATTTTGCACAAGGAGTAGATTTAGCATTGTAGCTATGTGTGCCAAATTTGGTTGAAATCGGTTCAGATTTAGATATAGCTTCCATATATATCTTTCGCCCGATATGCACTTATATGGACCCAGAAGACAGAGTTTTATCCCGATTAGCTTGAAATTTTGCACAAGGAGCACAATTGGTAGTATAGTAATGTGTGCCAAATTTTATTGAAATCGGTTCAGATTTAGATATAGCTTCCATATATATTTTTCGCCCGATATGGACTTATATGGCCCAGAAGCCTGAGTTTTGGCCCAATTTGGTTGAAATTTTGCACAGGGAGTAGATTTAGCATTCTAGATATGCGTGCCAAATTTGGTTGAAATCGGTTAAGATTTAGATATAGCTCCCATATATATGTTTTTCTGATTTCGACAAAAATGGTCAAAATACCAACATTTTCCTTGTAAAATCGCCACTGCTTAGTCGAAAAGTTGTAAGACTCACTCTAATTTTCCTAAACTTGTAATACATATATATCGAGCGATAAATCATAAATAAACTTTTGCGAAGTTTCCTTAAAATTGCTTCAGATTTAAATGTTTCCCATATTTTTTTTACTAAAATTGTGTTCCACCCTAGTGCATTAGCCAACATAAATTTTGAGTCTATAGATTTTGTAAAAGTCTATCAAATTCTGTCCAAATCAAGTGATATTTAAATGTATGTATTTGGGGCGAACCTTTATATAGCACCCAACACATTTGACGGATGTGATATGGTATCGAAAATTTAGATCTACAAAGTGGTGCAGGGTATAATATAGTCGGCACCGCCCGACTTTAGACTTTCTTACTTGTTATTTCTACGGAAAATGTTGTCAAAATTTTATTTCTACAGAAAATGTTGTCAAAATTTTATTTCTATTGAAAATTTTGTGAAAAACTTTATTTCTATAGAAAATTTTGTCAAAATTTTACACACACAAAAACAAAAATATCCCGCCAAATATCGAGAGAACATTACACAGGTATACCTATAACTTTCACATGAAAATCTTAAAACTACTAATAGAGTATAAACACAAACAAATACACGAAAATCGACAAAACATTCAAACCGCGCGAACTCAACTGACACAGCTTTTATCACAACAAGATTTATCGTTGTACTTGGAGAGTGAAAACACTCTGTACAACAGCGTGACACACAAGAACAAAACAACACACATTAAAAAGCTAGATGTACTTAAACAACAACACAAAAAACAGCTTAACATTAGAACTCATAACGACTGGTTTGTGAATAAGACAGAGAAAGACATACCGAGAGAAGTGCAATGGATTCTCTCACTGGGTCCAAAACATGCTCTCCCGCATAACAATAAAAGTTTTCCACTATTACAAGATATCGCCGAAGGAGAAGATTGTGTACAGACAATTGAGAGCAGAGAGGAACAAGAGATGGCGAGAACAAAATTGACAACATTGATAAACGATCATTTACGAAGATCACAAATGAGCTTAAGAGATAAATACATATCAAGCACAGTGGTACAGACACGACAATATTTAAAGGAAAATGATGACATTCTAATTCTTAGTGCTGACAAAGGGGGAAAAACGGTTGCAATGAATAAAATTGACTATGATCTAAAGATGAAAGAAATATTACACGATATGTGTACGTACAAACGAATAAAAATTGATCCCACCTCTAGACTCCAAACGAAGAACAACAAATTAGTGGAAAAACTTTACAATCTCAATATTATTACCGAACAAGAGAAAAACAAGTTGACAAGCAGGACCGCAGTAGCTCCAAGGATTTACGGACTTCCAAAAATACATAAGGAGAGCACACCATTAAGACCTATTTGTTCTTCGATAGACTCGCCATCGTACAATTTATGTAAATACATAGTAGGTATATTAAGAAATATAACACTTGACTCTAAATATAATGTTAAGGACTCTGCGGATTTTAAGACAAGATTGGAAAATATGACGATTGAAGATGATGAAGTTTTAATATCCTTTGACGTGGTGTCATTATTTCCAAGCATTCCGGTAAAGCTAGCAATTCAGACGATTGAAAGAAAATGGACCATAATTGAGCAGTATACGAACATGACGAAGGATTTATTCATAGATTTAATTACATTTTGTATCAAGGACACCAGATATTTTAAATTTGAGGACAAGATTTATGAGCAATTAAAAGGTATGCCAATGGGTTCCCCTGCTTCACCAATTGTAGCAGACATTATTATGGAGGAACTTTTAGACGAAGTATTTAAAAATATTACTAAACCACCGATATTAACAAAATACGTAGATGACATCTTCGCAATCATAAAGGCATCAGAAGTCGACGAAACACTAAAGGCCTTAAACTCATTTAATAGACAAATTCAATTTACAAAGGAATTAGAACAGGACAATAAACTACCATATCTTGACGTAATAATACATAGACAAGGAAACCAACTGAGACTAAATTGGTACCAAAAACCAACGGCTTCTGGGAGACTGCTCAATTTTTACTCTAAGCACAGTAAACGTATAATAATCAATACAGCGACAAATTTCATACGAAGGATATTTAATATTAGTGATCCAGAATTTCATTCTGAAAATGAAAATAAAATTAAACAAATTCTCCAAGACAACAATTTCCCACAACGAACGATATATCAACTCTTATCGAAAGTAAAAGCCAACCTACACAACAACCGAGAATTGACCAAGAAAAAGGATTCAAAAATATACAAACCAGTGACATATATACCAAACTTCTCCGAGAGACTGTCCAAGTCTGACATATACAATAAAGAAAAATATCAACTCGCGTTAAAAACTACAAACACTGTCAACGGATTATTTAGTAAAACAAAAACAAAAATTAAGAATGAAGACCAACACAAAAGACATATATTGGTACGACAATGACAAAATTAAAAACAAGATTGTCTTCACATAAATCGGATATAAAAACAACAGACAAACCAATTGAACAAAAAACAGCACTTGCGGCCCACTGTACATTGACTGGTCACAAACCTAACTTTAATAACGTAGAAATCCTATACAAGGAAAACAACTACAGACGAAGATTTACTCTGGAAATGTTACACATAATTAACACTCCCACTAACGAGAGAATAAACTATAAAAAAGATATTGAGAACTGCGCGAGAATATATCGACATACGATACAAAAACACAGGAGAAAGTGATCACCAGTAGAAAACCAGACAGCGAAGTAACAAGACATCGGATAAAATGTAAATGACAATAGTTTAACTTTAATTTGTGAATTTTGTAATTAACTTTTGTTTAATTTTGTAATTTGTAGCCTTGAAAACGGTCTGACGAAGTCAACCGAAATATCGGAAAATAAAAAACTAGAAACCAACAATTTCGAGTTTAATTTATAGACCTATAGCCGAGATGGTTTTTAATTTTGTCATTGTTGTACCAATATATGTCTTTTGGCATAATATTTCTATAGAAAATTTTGTCAAAATTTTCTTATTATAAGAAAGATATTGAAAACTGCGCGAGAATATATCGGCATACGATACAAAAACACAAGAGAAAGTAATCACCAGTAGAAAAACAGGCAACGAAGTAACAAGACAGCGGAGAAAATGTTAAGTACAATAGATAGTTTCATTTTATTTTGTGAATTTTGTAATTAAATTTTGTACAATTTTGTAATTTGTAGCCTTGAAAACGGTTCTGACGAAGTCAACCGAAATATCGGAAAATAAAAAAACAAGAAACCAACAATTTCAAGTTTAATTTATAGACCTATAGCCGAGATTATGAGATAAAAAATCATAAGAAATAAAATATGGACAAAATTTTCAATAGAAATAATATTTTGACAAAATTTTCTTTAGAAATAAAATTTGGACAAAATTTTATATAGAAATAAAATTTTGTCCAAATTTTATTTCTAAAGAAAATTTTGTCAAAATATTCTACAGAAATAAAATATTGACAAAATGTTCTCTAGAAATAAAATTTTGACAACATTTTCTGTAGAAATAAAATTTTGACAACATTTTCTGTAGAAAAAAATTTTGACAAAATTTTCTATAGAAATAAAATTTTGACAACATTTTCTATAGAAATAACATTTTGACAATGTTTTCTATAAAAATAAAATTTTGGTAGATTATTTCTGGCTCGAGTGGCAACCATGATTATGAACCGATATGGACCAATTTTTGTGTGATTGGGGATCGGCTATATATAACTATAGACCAATATGGACCAATTTTGGCATGGATATTAGCGGCCTTATACTAACACCACGTTGCAAATTTCAACCGGATCGGATGAATTTTGCTCCTCCAAGAGGCTCCGGAGATCAAATCTGGGGAACGGTTTATATGGCGGCTATATATAATTATGGACCGATATGGACCAATTCCTGCGTGTTTGTTAGAGAATATATACCAACACCATGTACCAAATTTCAACCGGATTGGACGAAATTTGCTTCTCTTAGAGGCTCCGCAAGCCAAATCGGGGGATCGGTTTATATGGGGGCTATATATAATTATGAACCGATGTGGACCAATTTTTGCATGGTTGTTAGAGCCCATATACCAACACCATGTACCAAATTTTAACCGGATCGGATGAAATTTGCTTCTCTTAGAGCAATCGCAAGCCAAATTTGGGGGTCCGTTTATATGGGAACTATACGTAAAAGTGGACCGATATAGACCAATTTTTGCATGGTTGTTAGAGACCATATACTTATATCATGTACCAAATTTCAGCTGGATCGGATGAAATTTGCTTCTATTAGAGCAATCGCAAACCAAATTTGGGCGTCCGTTTATATGGGGGCTATACGTAAAAGTGGACCGATTTGCACGAATTTTTGCATGGTTGTTAGAGACCATATAGTGACACCATGTACCAAATTTTAACCGGATCGGATGAAATTTGCTTCTCTTAGAGCAATCGCAAGCCAAATTTGGGGGTCCGTTTATATGGGGGCTATACGTAAAAGTGGACCCATATGAGCCATTTGCAATACCATCCGACCTACATCAATAACAACTACTTGTGCCAAGTTTTAAGTCGATAGCTTGTTTCGTTCGGAAGTTAGCGTGATTTCAACCGACGGACGGACGGACGGACATGCTCAGATCGACTCAGAATTTCACCACGACCCAGAATATATATACTTTATGGGGTCTTAGAGCAATATTTCGATGTGTTACAAACGGAATGACAAAGTTAATATACCCCCATCCTATGGTGGAGGGTATAAAAACAAGAAACCAACAATTTCAAGTATAATTTACAGACCTATAGCCAAGATTATGAGATAAAAAATCATAAAAATTTTATTTCGATAGAAATGTTCGTCAAAATTTTATTTTTAAAGAAAATTTTGTCAACATTTTATTCCTAAAGAAAATTTTTTCAAAATTTTATTTCTATAGACAATTTTTTCAAAATTCTATTTCTATAGAAAATTTTGACCAAACTTTATTTCTAAAGAAAATTTTGTCAAAATTTTGTTTCTATAGAAAGTTTTGTCAAAATTTTATTTCTATAGAATATTTTGCCAATAACTTAATTCCTATAGAATATTTTGTCAAAATTCTATTTCGATAGAAAATTTTTTTAAAAATTTTATTTCTATAGAAAATATTGTCCAAATGTAATTTCTATAGAAAATTTTGGCCATATTTCATCTCTATGGAAAATTTTGTCTAATTTTTTCCATAGAAAAAATTTTCCAATTTTTTTTTATAGAAAATTTTGTTCAATTTGTTTTATGTAGAAAATTTTGTCCAATTTTTTTTTCTATAGCAAATTTTGTCCAAATTTTATTTGTATGGAAAATTTTGTCAAATGTTTATTTCTAAGAAAATTTTGTCCAAATTCTATTTCTATAGAATATTTTGTCAAATTGTAATTTCTATAGAAAATTTGTTAAAATTTTGTTTCTGTAGGAAATGTGGTCCAATTTTTTTCTACAGAAATTTTTTTTCCATTTTTGTATAGAAAATTTTGTTCAAATTTTATTAATATCGAAATTTTTTGTTTATAGAAAATATTCTTCAAACTTACTTACTGAAGAAAAATTTTTAACATTTATTTTAATAGAAAAATTTGTCCAAATTTTATTTCTATGGAAAATTTTGTACAAATATTTTTCTGTCCACATTGGTCCAGAATTATGTATAGCCCCTATATATACCCGTTCCTAGATTTGGCTTGCGGATCCTCTTGGAGGAGCAAATTTCATCCGATGCTCTTAAAATTTGTTAAGTAGCGTTAGTAGCTCTTTAACAACCGTGCAAGAATTGGTTTATAATTATAATATATAGCACCCATATAAACCGATCCCCAGTTTCGACTTCCAGAACCTCTTAGAGCTCACCGCGGGATGACATTTTTAATTTTTTCAATGGTTTTTACTTTTTTATTATACCCAACATCATAGAATGGTGACGGGGGTATAATAAGTTTGTCATTCCGTTTGTAACACATCGAAATATCGATTTCCGACTATATAAAGTATATATATTCTTGATCAGGGAGAAATTCTAAGACGATATAACGATGTCCGTCTGTCCGTCTGTCTGTCTGTCTGTTGTAATCATGCTACAGTCTTCAATAATGAAGCAATCGTGCTGAAATTTTGCACAAACTCGTCTTTTGTTTGCAGGCAGGTCAAGTTCGAAGATGGGCTATATCGGTACAGGTTTTGATATAGTCCCCATATAAACCGACCTCCCGATTTGGGGTCTTGGGCTTATAGAAATCGTAGTTTTAATCCAATTTACCTAAATTTTGAAATCTAGAGGTATTTTATGACCATAAAGAGGTGTTCCAAAAATGGTGAGTATCGGTCCATGTTTTGGTATAGCCCCCATATAGACCGATCTCCCGATTTTACTTCTTGGGCTTATAGAAACCGCAGTTTTTATTCAATTTACATGAAATTGGAAATCTAGAGGTAATGTAGGACCACAAATACGTGTGCCAAAAATTGTGAGTATCGGTCCATATTTTGGTATAGCCCCCATATAGACCGATCTCCCGATTTTACTTCTTGGGCTTATAGAAACCGCAGTTTTTATTCAATTTACCTGAAATTGGAAATCTAGAGGTATTGTAGGACCACAAATACGTGTGCCGAAAGTTGTGAGTATCGGTCCATGTTTTGGTATGGTCGCCATATAAAACGACCTCCCGATTTGGGTTCTTGGGCTTATAGAAACCGTAGTTTTTATTCAATTTGTCTGAAATTGGAAATCTAGAGGTATTTTAGGACCATAAAGAAGTGTGCCGAAAATGGTGAGTATAGGTCCATATTTTGGTATAGCCCCCATATAGACCGATTTCCCGATTTTACTTCTTGGGCTTCTAGAATCCGAAGTTTTTATCCTATTTGCCTGAAATTGGAAATCTAGAGGTATTTTCGGGTCATAAAGAGGTGTGCCGAAAACGGTGAGTATCGGTCCATATTTTAGTATAGCCCCCATAAGAACGATCTCCCGATTTAACTCCTTGGGTTTCTACAAACCGTAGTTTTTATTTGATTTGCCTGAAATTGTAAATATTCTGGTATTTTAGGCTCACAAAAACGTGTATCGGATTAAGTTTTTATCGGTCCATTTGGTAATGCCTCCATATAGACCGACTTCACTTCTTGAGGGTATAGAAGGTGCACTGATCATGAAAATTGCTTGGAACTCAATGTAAAATTTCCAGATTTTACTTCTCTGGTGAAAATCTACAGATTTAAGATTTCAAATCAAGACGTTATTTTATAATTTTCTTGCACACTTACAAGAGATGTTAATGATTCCTCTAAAACTCAAAAAAAAAATGGTTCTTATAAATCCAGAATCTGATATAGTCCTCATAGGTGAAATTTTTAAATTTATATTCGGGAAGTGTCCTCAAGCCCTCCTGAAATTTCAAAGGAAATCCTAATATTTGATTCATGGTGGTGGGTATTTAAGATTCGGCCCGGCCGAACTTACTGCTGTATATACTTGTTTATTTTCTATTTTTTTCTGGCATTCATTGTCCAAAATTTAAATTTTCACTTTAAAATAGAATATTTTATAAAACTTGTCCAGGAGAACTTCATCGGAAGTTGATACAACTTTGTGGAGGATGCCGAGAAAAGAAATGCTTACTTCGATTTTTTTTGCTTGCACATAATGTCCCTCATATGATCTAGAATATCCGATGGTTTTGTTACTAAGTATTGTATTAGAAATCCTTTAAAAGTTTTCCACACTTGCTCATGAAAATATATTCGTCCTTTTTCAATTTTTGATTTATTACAACCTAATGCAAATGTTCTTTCAAGTGCCTCACATCGATTTGGTTTGCCTTCGATTCCTAAACCACACGATTTAGTCTGCTAAAGAACATTTACACAAACCATGGCTCCTTTGTTAGCTGAACAACTTACTTTTTCGTTCGTTCCATACAAATCATTTCATTAATATCAGCCTTTTTAAATAAATCATTATACCATAAATTATCTCTATGGCTGCGTCTAAGACATGAGTAACAGAAACATGACGGGGAACATAGGTTGCTGGTTGCATAAATTATGATAAAAGTAAACAGCAGCGACAACCACAAAAACACATAAAACACCTGACAACGATGATTTCGTTTTTTGTTGTAGTTGTGGTGCTCGATGGATGGACGGACGGACAAAGAAAACCAGAAAGACAGTCAGACAATATTTTAGGACGAATACATTAGTCTGGCAACACGTGCTAAGAAATGGCAAAACCAGCGTTGGTTTAACCACAACAGCTATTGTGGTATAGTTCACCTCCCTGAGGTAGTTTTCTTTTTGAGAACGGTTTGGAAAAACTTGAAGGAAACTTTAGAGTTTTTTTATTATTTTGTTGAGGTTTAAGTTGTGAGTGTGACTTTGGTTTTAAGTGGCCCAGACATTGGCAAAAAAATATGATTTATAGACCCTAAACTTTTTGTTCTCTGGTACAATATGGGTCAAATGAAACAAATTGTGGCTTTATAAGAATTCCTATACATGTGGTTAAGCATAGAACTGAGTAGCTTAAGAGTTTCAGGTGAACAATAGCAACTATGGTTGATGATAAGTTTTTGTGGTTGCCTTTGGAACTCTTGACTAAAGATGGGAGTTCAATACCATATAAGTATTTGGATTGTGGTTATACACAAGCAAGAATAAATCTCACATGGAACGAGATGAACGGTAACACACATGAACAAAATCTTTTGAACATGAAGAATATTATCGAGAAAATGTCCTTAAAACAGTATTGAGGCTCTGGGCAAAAACTAATTTTGACTGGATGCTTCTTATTTGTATTTTGGGTTTTTGGACGTGCAGAAAAGGGTTGTTGGTGTGATATGCAATAAAGTAATGCGTAATTTTTTTATACCCTGCGCCACACTGTGGAACAGGGTATTATAAGTTAGTGCATATGTTTGTAACACCCAGAAGGAGACGAGATAGACACATGGTGTCTTTGGCAATAATGCTCAGGGTGGGCTCTTGAGTCGATATAGTGATGTCCGTCTCTCCGTCTGTCCGTGAACAGATTTTTGTAATCAAAGTCTAGGTCGCAGTTTTAGTCCAATCGACTTCAAATTTGGCACAAGTATGTGTTGCTCAGAATATAACCCTATTGATTTTGGAAGAAATCGGTTCAAATTTAGATATAGCTCTCATATATATATATTTCGCCCGATGTGGACTTATATGGCGCCAGAAGCCAGAGTTTTACCCTAATTTGCTTAAAATTTGCACAAGAAGAACAATTAGTACTATAGTCAAGTATGCCATATCTTTTTACTAACATTGTGTTCCACCCTAGTGCATTAGCCGACTTAAATTTTGAATCTATAGATTTTGTAGAAGTCTATCAAATTCTGTCCAAATGGAGTGATATTTAAATGTATTCATTTGGGACAAACCTTTATATATAGTCCCCAACACATTTGACGGATGTGATATGGAAAATTTAGATCTACAAAGTGGTGCACGGTATAATATAGTCGGCCCCGCCCGACTTTAGACTTTCCTTACTTGTTTTAAATATTATTGTCCCAAGCAGAAGATATCCGAAATAACATCAAATTTTAGAATCAGGTTAGTGTTGTTCGACTTGGCTATCAATTGTACGAATTATGACCTTCAGGTGGCCGACAAAGCCATCACATGCTGCACGAAAGTGACTCTGCGGTATTTTGGTCCATTCTTGCATAGTCCATTCTGGCATAACCTTAAAAGCACTTCCAAAAAATTTACTGCAAAGATGTTCTTTATTTTGACTACTCAGGAAGTTTTTTTGATTCAATTTTTTATAACTCGTCTTTTTCATATTTTTGAAGTGTAAGTGTAAATAAGTTTGTGCATTTGTATGTAACGCCAAGAAAGAAAAGTCTGAGACCCATCGTTTAGTATACCGATCGTCTTACAATTAAATTCTGAGTCGATTTAGCGATGTCTGTCTGTCTGTCTGTCCGTCTGTCTGTCTGTTGATGTATTTTTGTGTGCAAAGTACAGCTCGCAGTTTTAGTCCGATTGTCCTAAAATTTGGTATAGGGTCCTGTTTCGGCTCAAAGACGATCCCTATTGATTTTGGAAAAAATCGGTTCAGATTTAGATATAGCTGCCGTATATATTTTTCACCGATCTGGTCATAATTGGCGTGTATATCAACCGATCTTCCTCAAATTCCGTACATGCGAATATTTTATGAGTCTCGAAAAACTTGCAAAATATCAGCCAAATCGGTGCAGATTTAGATATAGTTCCCATATATAGCTTTCGCCCGATTTACACTCATTTGCCCACAGAGGCCAAGTTTTTGCTCCGATTTAGTTGAAATTTTGCACAGGGAGTAGAATTAGCATTGTAGCTATGCGTGCCAAATTTGGTTGACATCGATTCAGATTTAGATTTAGCTCCCATATATATGGTTTTCTGATTTCGACCAACATTTTCCTTGTAAAATCGCCACTGCTTAGTCTAAAAGTTGTAAAAATGACTCTAATTTTCCTAAACTTCTAATACATATATATCGAGCGATAAATCATAAATAAACTTTTGCGAAGTTTCCTTAAAACTGCTTCAGATTTACATGTTTCCCATATTTTTATACCCTGCTCCACACTGTGGAACAGGGTATTATAAGTTAGTGCATATGTTTGCAACACCCAGAAGGAGACGAGATAGACACATGGTGTCTTTGGCAAAAATGCTCAGGGTGGGTTCCTGAGTCGATATAGCGATGTCCGTCTGTCCGTCTGTCCGTCTGTCCGTCTGTCCGTCTGTCCGTGAACACATTTTTGTAATCAAAGTCTAGGTCGCAGTTTTAGTCCAATCGACTTCAAATTTGGCACAAGTATGTGTTTTGGCTCAGAATAGATCCCTATTGATTTTGGAAGAAATCGGTTCAGATTTAGATATAGCTCCCATATATATATTTCGCCCGATATGGACTTATATGGCCCCAGAAGCCAGATTTTTACCCTAATTTGCTTAAAATTTTGCACAAGAAGAACAATTAGTACTATAGTCAAGTGTGCCAAATTTTATTGAAATCGGTTCAGATTTAGATATAGCTCCCATATATATCTTTCGCCCGATATGGACTAATATGGTCCTAAAAGCTAAAGTTTTGACCCAATTTGGTTGAAATTTTGCACAGGGAGTAGATTTAGCATTCTAGCTATGCGTGCCAAATTTCATTGAAATCGGTTCAGATTTATATATAGCTCCCATATATAGCTTTCGCCCGATTTACACTCATATGACCACAGAGGCCAATTTTTTGCTCCGATTTAGTTGAAATTTTGCACAAGGAGTAGATTTAGCATTGTAGCTATGTGTGCCAAATTTGGTTGAAATCGGTTCAGATTTAGATATAGCTTCCATATATATCTTTCGCCCGATATGCACTTATATGGACCCAGAAGACAGAGTTTTATCCCGATTAGCTTGAAATTTTGCACAAGGAGCACAATTGGTAGTATAGTAATGTGTGCCAAATTTTATTGAAATCGGTTCAGATTTAGATATAGCTTCCATATATATTTTTCGCCCGATATGGACTTATATGGCCCAGAAGCCTGAGTTTTGGCCCAATTTGGTTGAAATTTTGCACAGGGAGTAGATTTAGCATTCTAGATATGCGTGCCAAATTTGGTTGAAATCGGTTAAGATTTAGATATAGCTCCCATATATATGTTTTTCTGATTTCGACAAAAATGGTCAAAATACCAACATTTTCCTTGTAAAATCGCCACTGCTTAGTCGAAAAGTTGTAAGACTCACTCTAATTTTCCTAAACTTGTAATACATATATATCGAGCGATAAATCATAAATAAACTTTTGCGAAGTTTCCTTAAAATTGCTTCAGATTTAAATGTTTCCCATATTTTTTTTACTAAAATTGTGTTCCACCCTAGTGCATTAGCCAACATAAATTTTGAGTCTATAGATTTTGTAAAAGTCTATCAAATTCTGTCCAAATCAAGTGATATTTAAATGTATGTATTTGGGGCGAACCTTTATATAGCACCCAACACATTTGACGGATGTGATATGGTATCGAAAATTTAGATCTACAAAGTGGTGCAGGGTATAATATAGTCGGCACCGCCCGACTTTAGACTTTCTTACTTGTTTTTACTAAAATTGTGTTCCACCCTAGTGCATTAGCCATCTTAAATTTTGAGTCATAGATTTTGTAGAAGTCTATCAAATTCTGTCCAGATCGAGTGATATTTAAATGTATTTATTTGGGACAAACCTTTATATATAGCCCTCAACACATTTGACGGATGTGATATGGTATCTAAAATTTAGATCTACAAAGTGGTGCAGGGTATAATATAGTCGGCCCCGCCCGACTTTAGACTTTCCTTACTTGTTTTTTACTAACATTGTGTTCCACCCTAGTGCATTAGCCGACTTAAATTTGGAGTCTATAGATTTTGTAGAAGTCTATCAAATTCTGTCCAGATCGAGTGATATTTAATGTATGTATTTGGGACAAACCTTTATATATATCCCCAACACATTTGACGGATGTGATATGGTATCGAAAATTTAGATCTACAAAGTGGTGCACGGTATAATATAGTCGGCCCGGCCGGACTTTAGACTTTCCTTACTTGTTTTAAATATTATTGTCCCAAGCAAAAGGTATCCGAAATAACATCAAATTTTAGAATCAGGTTAGTGTTGTTCGACTCGTACGAAAGTGTTGTTCGTTTGTACGAATTATGACCTTCAGGTGGCCAACAAAGCCATCACATGCTACACGAAAGTGACTCTGCGGTATTTTGGTCCATTCTAGGCGAAGCGCCGTCTTGCAATGATCGATATATTGGCAATTTTTAGTGCCAACTATAGTCCCAGGGGCAAAAGTTCAACGTCCCGGCAAAAAAAAAAAAAAAAAAAATTGGAAGTACTTCTATTTATTTTGACTACTCAGGAAGTTTTGTGATTCAATTTTTTATAACTCGTCTTTTTCATATTTTTAAAGGGTAATTTTAAATTTTTTTTTGTTTGAAATAGGTTAAAGATAGAGTAAGGATTAATAAAATTATTTTAACTTTGTCAAAAAAATGTTAAATTCATTGTAGAAAAATTTCGAATTTTTGGAAATATTTGAGGTGAAAAGTTTCGAACAAAAGTTAGAATGCATTAAAAATCATAAAAAATTATAAACAAATTATTTATATTGCAAAATATCACAAATTCGGATCACACCTTAAGAAGTGAAGCAAAATCAGTGAAACGGGTGTGGAAATGGTGGACATCCGTCCTATGACAAGCACATGTTAAAATCATCGCTTCTGCGTCAATTTTGCACCACTTTCTTATCCAAAAAGCACATTTTCACTACTTTCTTGGCGACGCTTTTTTGGTGGGGTATAAAGATCCCAGCAAAAAAAGAGCATCCGTAAAAGTACTTTAGATCCCCAATTTCTAATCCGGAAGTAGTGCAAACTTGGATCATCTCCAATTAATTTTACATGGGCTTGTCATACGACGGAAGTACTCCATTTGTAGATCCTTTGCATTGCTTTAGAAGTTATGCCTTTGAAGTTCATTTGGATGAAGAAATTTAAAAAATTAAAAACAAAAATTTTTTCTCCAATTCCACTTTTCATTTTTATCAATATTTTTTATTACACTTTTATTTTCTTGTTATCCAATTTTTACAATTGAAAAAACTTCTTCGCTTCCACCGGGGGTTGAATCTGTTTGTGATATGAATCTAATATGTTATGACATCACGGAGTGACATTCTAACTACTTCCCGAGATGTTCGTTATTATTATGAAGGAAAAACTAAAGAACGCTGGCTCAAATCTCACCAGCGACAATTTTTTATTAAATATTTTTCTATTATATATACCCCGCCTATAAACCGATCACTAGATTTGACCTACAGGGCCTCTTGGAGGAGAAAAATTCATCCCAGCAAAAAAAGAGCATCCAAAAAAGTACTTTAGATCCACAATTTCTAATCCGGATGTAGTGCAAACTTGGATCATCTCCAATTAATTTTACATGGGCTTTTCATACGACGGAAGTACTCCATTTGTAGATCCTTTGCATTGCTTTAGAAGTTATACCCTTGAAGTTCATTTGGATGAAGAAATTTAAAAAATTAAAAACAAAAATTTTCTCTCCAATTCCACTTTTCATTTTTATCAATATTTTTTATTACACTTTTATTTTCTTGTTATCCAATTTTTACAATTGAAAAAACTTCTTCGCTTCCACCGGGGGTTGAATCTGTTTGTGATATGACATTCTAACTACTTCCCGAGATGTTCGTTATTATTATGAAGGAAAAACTAAAGAACGCTGGCTCAAATCTCACCAGCGGCAATTTTTTATTAAATATTTTTCTATTATATATATATCCCGCCTATAAACCGATCACTAGATTTGACCTACAGGGCCTCTTGGAGGAGAAAAATTCATCCGATCCGGTTGAAATTTGGTACGTGATGTTAGTATACGGTCTCTAATAACCATGCAAAAATTGGTCCATATCGGTTCATAACTAAAGGGTGGTTAAAATTTCAAGGGCCAATGTTGATTTGGAATAAAACACAAACCATTTAGCAAATTATTGTAATTTTATTTTATTACGATATATTGGTATTATTCAATTATGTATGGAACAAACTATCGGCCAAATGGGCGCCGCGACCTCGGTGGCACACCTTCATCCGATGGTCCAAATTTTCGATGACGCTGAGGCATAATGGAGGTTCTATGCCGTTAATGTGCCGAATTATCTCATCCTTTAGCTCTTGAATTGTTGCTGGCTTATCGACATACACCTTTCCTTTCAAATAATCCCAAAGAAAAAAGTCCAACGGTGTCAAATCACATGATCTTGGCGGCCAATTGACATCGCCATTACGTGAGATAACACGGCCATTGAATTTGTTGCGCAAAAGAGCCATTGTTTCGTTAGCTTTGTGGCAAGTGGCACCGTCCTGCTGAAACCACATATCGTCCACATCCATATCTTCCAATTCGGGCCATAAAAAGTTCGTTATCATCTCACGATAGCGAACACCATTCACAGTAACTGCCTGACCGGCCTCATTTTGGAAAAAATACGGCTCGATGATGCCGCAGCCCATAAACCGCACCAAACAGTCACTCTTTGTGGGTGCATTGGTTTTTCGACAATCACTCTTGGAGTCTCATTCGCCCAAATGCGGCAATTCTGTTTATTGACGAATCCACTGAGGTGAAAATTTGCCTCATCACTGAAGACGATTTTCTTCGAAAATTGATCATCCACTGTTGCCATTTCTTGGAACCATTCTGCCCATTCAAGACGTCCATGATTCAAATTGAGGAAGTCTGAAATAGAGAAATGTCAAATAAAATTCGGAAAAAACTTGGCGTTTAGGTGTGGTTCACATTCAACATCGGCCCTTACAATAAACCGATCCATAGATTTGGTTTTGGAGCCTCTTGGAGGAGCAAATTTCATCCGATTCAGTTGAAATTTTGTATTTTGTGTAAGTATATGGACACTAACAACCATGCCAAAATTGGTCCATATCGGTCTATAATCATATATAGCCCCCATATAAATCGACCCCAGATTTGGTATTGGATCAAATTTCATCCCATTAAGTTGAAATGTTGGTACATTGTGCTGGTATAAGGTCGCTAACAGCCATGTCAAAATTGGTCCATATAGGTATATAGTTATATATTACCGCCAGATCGATCCCCAATTACACAAAAATTGGTCCATATCTGTTCATAATTGTACATAGTCCCCATATTTCACTTCTGCCTATCTAATTATCGCGCAAAAGTTCATAATGGTTTATAGACTCCCCCATACATACTGGTCAAGAACTGAATTATATAGGTATTTAATTTGCCTGTTTTGTCTAATATATACTTCTATGAACTTACAATTTAGAAGACGAAGTTAAGAAGTTTTAAGATACCTTGCCATCGGCAAGTATTACAACAACCTAAGTAATTCGATTGTGGGGGTTACAGTCTTTAGTAGAAGTTTCTAGCAATCCATGGTGGATGCTACATAAGATTCGACGAACTTACGGCCATATATTCCTTTTATTTTGTTATTTTCTCCATATATTTTTGTATAAATATATTTTTGCCATTAAAAAAAAAAATAAAAAAAAAAAAATAAAAGTTATCGTAATTTGCAAAACCTTCTCAAAAGACCCTCCATGGAAGTGAAAAAGTCAAAATGGCATAGGTTCAATTCCAAGCGGGATTTTTGTTGTAGTATTATTTTTTTTACTTTTTTATAGATTTTCTATTCCTTTGTGAAATTTAATTGTCCAAAACTGAAATTTTCACTTAAAACAGTATAATTCCATACTTTCTAAGACTTGTCCAAAAGGACTGTATCGGAAGTGAAAAAATCGATAGGGGATCCCGTGATGCGCTTTAAAAGAAATGCTTGTGGACTTGTCCGAAAAGACTGCATCGGAAGTGGAAAATATTGATATATACAGCACTAAGTTCGGCCGGGCCGAATATTAAATACCCACGACCATGAACCAAATATTAGGGTTTCCTTTGAAATTTCAGGAGGGCTTCCCGAAGATAAATTTTAAGATTTCACCTATGAGGACTATATCAGATTCTGGATTTATAAGAACCATTTTTGTTTGAGTTTTAGAGGAATCAATAACATCTCTTGTAAGTGTACAAGAAAATTATAAAATAACGTCTTGATTTGAAATCTTAAATCTGTAGAAGTAAAATCTGGAAATTTTACATTGAGTTTCAAGCAATTTTCATGATCTGTGCGCCTTCTGCACCCTCAAGAAGTGAAGTCGGTCTATATGGAGGCATTACCAAATGGACCGATAAAAACTTAATCCGATACACGTTTTTGTGAGCCTAAAATACCAGAATATTTACAATTTCAGGCAAATCAGATAAAAACTACGGTTTGTAGAAACCCAAGCAGTTAAACCGGGAGATCGTTCTTATGGGGGCTATACTAAAATATGGACCGATACTCACCGTTTTCGGCACACCTCTTTACGACCCGAAAATACCTCTAGATTTCCAATTTCAAGCAAATAGGATAAAAACTTCGGATTCTAGAAGCCCAAAAAGTAAAATCGGGAAATCGGTCTATATGGGGGCTATACCAAAATATGGACCGATACTCACAATTTTTGGCACACGTATTTGTGGTCCTATAATACCTCTAGATTTCCAATTTCAGGTAAATTAAATAAAAACTGCGGTTTCTATAAGCCCAAGAAGTAAAATCGGGAGATCGGTCTATATGGGGCTATACCAAAACATGAACTCACCATTTTTGGCACACCTCTTTATGGTCATAAAATACCTCTAGATTTCAAATTTCAGGCAAATTGGACAATAACTACGATTTCTATAAGCCCAAGATCCCAAATCGGGAGGTCGGTTTATATGGGGACTATATCAAAACCTGGACCCATATAGCCCATCTTCGAACTTAACCTGCCTGCAGACAAAAGACGAGGTTGTGCAAAATTTCAGCACGATTGCTTCATTATTGAAGACTTTAGCGTGATTACAACAGACAGGCAGACGGACAACGTTATATCGTCTTAGAATTTCTCCCTGATCAAGAATATATATACTTTATATAGTCGGAAATCGATATTTCGATGTGTTACAAACGGAATAACAAACTTATTATACCCCCGTCACCATTCTATGGTGGTGGGTATAAAAACGATGCATGACATAAAAACAAGTATATACGGCCGTAAGTTCGGCCAGGCCGAATCTTATGTACCCTCCACCTTGGATTGCGTCGAAACTTCTACGAAAGACTGTTATCCACAAATTTCAACTCACATGGTTGTTAAATATCATATACTACCACCACTTACCAAATTTCAACCAAATCGGATGAATTTTGCTTCTTCAAAAGGCACCGGAGGTCAAATCTGGGGATCGGTTTATATGGGAGCTATATATAATTATGAACTGATAGGAACCAATTCCTGCATGGTTGTTGGATACCATATACTAACATCACGTACCAAATTTCAACCGAATGGGAAGAATTTTGCTCTTCCAAGGTGCTCCGGAGGTCAAACCTGGGGATCGGTTTATATGGGGCCTATACATAATTATGGACCGATATCGACCAATTTTGCATGGGTGTTTGAGGCCATATATTTACATCACGTACCAAATTTCACATGAATCAGATGCATTTTGGTCTTCCAAGAGGTTCCGGACGTCAAATCTGGTGATCGGTTTATATGGGGGCTATATATAATTATGGACTGATATGGACCAACTTTTGCATGGTCATTAGAGACCATATACTAACATCATGTACCACATTTCAGCCGGATCGGATGAAATTTGTTTCTCTTAGAGGCTCTGCAAGCCAAATCGGGGGATCGGTTTATATGGGGGCTATATATAATTATGGACCGATGTGAACCAATTTTTGCATGGTTGTTAGAGAGCATATACTAACACCATGTACCAAATTTCAGCCGGATCGGATGAAATTTACTTCTCTTAGAGGCTCTGCAAGCCAAATCGGGGGATCGGTTTATATGGGGGCTATATGTAATTATGGACCGATGTGGACCAATTTTTGCATAGTTGTTAGAGACCATATACTAACACCATGTACCAAATTTTAGCCGGATCGGATGAAATTTGCTTCTCTTAGAGGCATCTCAAGTCAAATTTTGGGGTCCGTTTATATGGGGGCTATACGTAAATGTGGACCGATATGGCCCATTTGCAATACCATCCGACCTACATCAATAACAACTACTTGTGCCAAATTTAAAGTCGATAGCTTGTTTCGTTCGGAAGTTAGCGTGATTTCAACAGACGGACGGACGGACGGACATGCTCAGATCGACTCAGAATTTCACCACGACCCAGAATATATATACTTTATGGGGTCTTAGAGCAATATTTCGATGTGTTACAAACGGAATGACAAAGTTAATATACCCCCCATCCTATGGTGGAGGGTATAAAAACAATTTTTTTAGAAAAATATTTGATAAAAAATTGCCGCTGGTGAGATTTGAACCTGCGTTTCCTATATTTTCGTTCACACTAATAAAGAACATCTTAAGAAGCAATTATTTAGAATGTTATTCCTTGGTGTCGTATTACGATCATATCACGGACATTTGAATTGACCTTTCGACGCTTTATGTTCAATGGCGTTTGTGGCCGAGTGTGCTAAGGCATTCTGTTATGGTGCCTGCAAACCCAGGTTCAACCCCTGCTCGGAGTGAAAAAGTTTTACAAATTGTAAAAATTAGATAATAGGAAAATAATAGTGTTAATAAAACATATGGATGAAAAAAAAGTGAAATTGGTTGAAAATTTTTTTTTTGCTTTTTAAATTTCTTCATTCAAATTAACTTCCAGGGCACAACTTCTAAAGCAATGCAAAGGATCCGTCCTATGACAATCCCATGTAAAATTCATTGGAGATGATCCAAGTTTGCACTACTTCCGAATAACAGATTGGGGATCCAAACTAATTTTATTGGAAGCTCTTGTTTGCTGGGGTACATAGAAAAAAGGTCTTCTAGAAATAGTGGTATTTAACAATCCTCTTGTTAACATAGTTTTTGTAACAAGTATAAATTTTCTTAACCATTAAATGCACAAGGTCACCGATTCCTCCGAAAAATATATAATATGCAAAATGGTAAATAAAGAAATTTCAAGAAAAAAATTATATGTTTTTTTTTTTTTTTTTGAAAAAATAAGAATTTTTTTCTGGTTGTATCTTAAAAGACACGGTCCCCATTTAAGGGTTAATTTTAGTGTGTAAAATTTAAAATGGAAAAATAAAATAATAGCCATTTCTAAAAACTGGTTTAAAATGTCCCAAGGCATTTCTCGGCAAATGAGGAATTTGCAATAAAATAGTTGCTAGTATTATCCAAAACGTATTTACTTTGAGATCAAATACGAAAAAGTTACGATTTTTACACTTTTAAAACTTTCCTTTTCATACCCTTCACCACTACTGTGGTACAGGATATAATAAGTTTGTGCATTTGTTTGTAACGCCAAGAAGGAGTAATCACAGACCAACCTTTTAGTATACGGATCGGCTTAGAATTAAATTCTGAGTCGATTTAGCGATGTCCGTCTGTCTGTCTGTCTGTTGGTGTATTTTTGTGTGCAAAGTACAGCTCGCAGTTTTAGTCCGATTGTCCAAAAATTTGGTACAGGGTCCTGTTTCGGCTCAAAGGCGATCCCTATTGATTTTGGAAAAAATCGGTTCAGACTTAGATATAGCTGCCATATATATTTTTCACCGATCTGGTCACAATTGGCGTGTATATCAAACGATCTTCCTCAAATTCCGTACATCCAAATATTTTATGAGCCTCGAAAAACTTGCAAAATATCAGTCAAATCGGTTCAGATTTAGATATATGACCACAGAGGCCAATTTTTAACTCCGAAATTTTGCACAGGGAGTAGAATTAGCATTGTTGCTATGCGTGCCAAATTTGGTTTCAATCGGTTCAGATTTAGATATAGCTCCCATATATATGTTTTGCTGATTTCGAGAAAAATGGTCAAAATACCAACATTTTCCTTGTAAAATCGCCACTGCCTAGTCGAAAAGTTGTAAAAATGACTCTAATTTTCCTAAACTTCTAATACATATATATCGAGCGATAAATCATAAATAAACTTTTGCGAAGTTTCCTTAAAATTGCTTCAGATTTAAATGTTTCATATATTTATACCCACCACCATAGAATGGTGACGGGGTATAATAAGTTTGTCATTCCGTTTGTAACGCATCGAAATATCGATTTCCGACTATATAAAGTATATATATTCTTGATCAGGGAGAAATTCTAAGACGATATAAGCATGTCCGTCTGTCCGTCTGTCGGTCTGTCTGTCTGTCTGGCTGTCTGTTGTAATCACGCTACAGCATTCAATAATGGAGCTATCGTCCTGAAATTTGGCACAGAATCGTCTTTTGTCTGCGCGCAGGTCAAGTTCGAAGATGGGCTATATCGGGCCATGTTTTGGTATAGCCCCCATATAAACCGACCTCCCGATTTGGGGTCTAGAGGTATTTTGGGACCTTGAAGAGGTGTGCCAAAAATGGTGAGTGTCGGTCCATGGTTTGGTATAGCCCCCATATAAACCGACCTCCCGATTTGGGGTCTTTCGCTTATAGAAACCGTAGTTTTCATCCAATTTGCGCGAAATTGAAAATCTAGAGGTATTTTATGACCATAAAGAGGTGTGCCAAAAATGGTGAGTGTCGGTCCATGTTTTGGTATAGCCCCCATATAGACCGATCTCCCGATTTTACTTCTTGGGCTTATAGAAACCGCAGTTTTTATTCAATTTACCTGAAATTGGAAATCTAGAGGTATTGTAGGACCACAAATACGTGTGCCAAAAATTGAGAGTATCCGTCCATATTTTGGTATAGCCCCCATATAGAGCGATCTCCCGATTTGGGGTCTTGGGCTTATAGAAACCGTAGTTTTTATCCAATTTGTCTGAAATTGGAAATCTAGAGGTATTTTAGGACCATAAAGAGGTGTGCCGAGAATGGTGAGTATCGGTCCATATTTTGGTGTAGCCCCCAAATAGTATCAATTACTATTTATACCCTTCACCACTACTGTGGTACAGGGTATAATAAGTTTGTGCATTTGTATGTAACGCCAAGAAGGAAAAGTCTGAGACCCATCGTTTAGTATACCGATCGTCTTAGAATTAAATTCTGAGTCGATTTAGCGATGTCCGTCTGTCTGTCTGTCTGTCTGTCTGTCCGTCTGTCTGTCTGTTGATGTATTTTTGTGTGCAAAGTACAGCTCGCAGTTTTAGTCCGATTGTCCTAAAATTTGGTATAGGGTCCTGTTTCGGCTCAAAGACGATCCCTATTGATTTTGGAAAAAATCGGTTCAGATTTAGATATAGCTGCCATATATATTTTTCACCGATCTGGTCATAATTGGCGTGTATATCAACCGATCTTCCTCAAATTCCGTACATCCGAATATTTTATGAGTCTCGAAAAACTTGCAAAATATTATCCAAATCGGTTCAGAGTTAGATATAGCTCCCATATATAGCTTTCGCCCGATTTACACTCATTTTCCCACAGAGGCCAAGTTTTTGCTCCGATTTAGTTGAAATTTTGCACAGGGAGTAGAATTAGCATTGTAACTATGTATGCCAAATTTGGTTGAAATCGATTCAGATTTAGATATAGCTCCCATATATAGCTTTCGCCCGATTTGCACTCATATGACCACAGAGGCCAATTTTTGCTCCGATTTAGTTGAAGTTTTGCACAGGGAGTAGAATTAGCATTATACCTATGCGTGCCAAATTTGGTTGAAATCGGTTCAGATTTAGATATATCTCCCATATATAGCTTTCGCCCGATTTACACTCATATGATCGTAGAGGCCAATTTTTAACTCCGATTTAGTTGAAATTTTACACAGGGAGTAGAATTAGCATTTTAGCTATGCGTGCCAAATTTGGTTGAAATCGGTTCAGATTTAGATATAGCTCCCATATATAGCTTTCGCCCGATTTACACTCATATGACCACAGAGGCCAATTTTTTGCACCGATTTAGTTGAAATTTTGCACAGGGAGTAGAATTAGCATTGTAGCTATGCGTGCCAAATTTGGTTGAAATCGGTTCAGATTTAGATATATCTTTCATATATAGCTTTCGACCGATTTAGACTCATATGACCGTAGTGGCCAATTTTTAACCCCGATTTAGTTGAAATTTTGCACAGGGTGTAGAATTAGCATTGTAGCTATGCGTGCCAAATTTGGTTGAAATCGGTTCAGATTTAGATATAGCTCCCATATATATGTTTTTCTGATTTCGACAAAAATGGTCAAAATACCAACATTTTCCTTGAAAAATCGACACTGCTTAGTCGGAAATTTGTAAAAATGACTCTAATTTTCCTAAACTTCTAATACATATATATCGAGCGATAAATCATAAATAAACTTTTTCGAAGTTTCCTTAAAATTGCTTCAGATTTAAACGTTTCCCATATTTATTTTTTACTAACATTGTGTTCCACCCTAGTGCATTAGCCGACTTAAATTTTGAGTCTACAGATTTTGTAGAAGTCTATCAAATTCTTCCAGATCGAGTGATATTTAAATGTATGTATTTGGGACAAACCTTTATATATAGCCTCCAACACATTTGACGGATGTGATATGGTATCGAAAAGTTAGATCTACAAAGTGGTGCAGGGTATAATATAGTCGGCCCCGCCCGACTTTAGACTTTCCTTACTTGTTTTTTACTAATATTGTGTTCCACCCTAGTGCATTAGCCGACTTAAATTTTGAGTCTATAGATTTTGTAGAAGTCTATCAAATTCTGTCCAGATGGAGTGATATTTAAATGTATGTATTTCGGAAAAACCTTTATATATAGCCCCCCAACACATTTGACGGATGTGATATGGTATCGAAAATTTAGATCTACAAAGTGGTGCAGGGTATAATATAGTCGGCCCCGCCCGACTTTAGACTTTCCTTACTTGTTTTTAAATCCTAAATACTGAAATAGCATCACATTTGAATAACTTGTGCGCAATTAATGCTTCGGATGCTTAAAAAGATAACTCTGACTCATGTAAAATTCATTATTTCTGAGCCAATTTGGCATCACTTCCAGCTCCAAAAGGACATTTTCATATTTTTTTGGCAACGCTTTGTTTGGCGTGATGATTGCAATCTTCGGATGGTTGCATTACATATCAGTCACCCTGTGCAGAGTGCTAATTATATCAAAGACATTCCCATCCAACTTTAAGGAATTTATGAAGTGCTTTCGACTCTTGGAAGCCGTATGACGTTTAGTTTCCCATTCTATAGAAAACCCCTATCGTAATTTCTCCAATCTACATAAATTATACCAAAGACCTTTTTTTATGGTAGCACTCTCCACAAGAATTCATATGAATAGTAGGGAAAACTATTACTGTCATTCTTTATTTTGTTTTTTTTTTTTTTGCAGTCACTCTCGAAAGGTTAGAAAATTTAATAAAAATTTGTTTAGATTCCTCATAAATGTTTGAAATATTTAAGTTATGAGATTACTTGGCAAAAACAAAAAACCAGAGAGATGAACTGAAACAGTATGGATATTCTTTATTGTCCTTTTCATGTTTAGTCACAATGAAATTTGTTTTTCTTTAAAAATTTGAATCACAAAATTTGGCCGTTTTGTAAAACAGCTGCTCTTGGTGTTCTTTGGAATGTTATGGTGTCTTTATGGGTAAAACATTTGTGTCGACTAACCTTTGCTGGCCTAAACTCATAAATATATTTGTGCCTTCCTCTCCTGGTGGGCAGCATCAAATTTCACACTCAAGGAAATCCTCTTTGAAAGGACAGATATTTCCCTTGCCCTCATCACACTCAAAAACAAGACTGCAGAAGGAATGGGAAGGCAAAAGGCTAACACCACAACAGAAATTCTTACAGTCTTATATGAACACATAATTTAACACATTTTTAAGTCAGAATACCATAGAATGGTAGTAGATATACCAAAAAAATATCCAACCTGAAAAGACATAAAATGTATAAATTTTCTGGCCAGAGTTCTTTTATTTCTCCAACATCCCTTCCACCCTTGTTTCGTCATCTGATGTGTGTAACAGGAATATAACCTTTGGATACACTTAGAGGCATTCCAACATTTTGTTCTTCTTGTTTCGTGTCTTTTGGAATTCTCTTGCAGATGCTCCTAATGAGATATGAGGTGTCGGCTATGCTATATGGGGTCTATGCTTGGGTGAAAATATTAAACTTTTAAATTCACTTAGGGTCCCATTGAAGTTGAATATTTTCCTCTTGACAAAACACAATGTAACAAAGTCAAGAATTTATGAAATAAAAACAAGTTCTTTTTGTTGTCATATTAAACAATAAACTGAAGACCCAAATGAAGTTATGTTAAGAGAAAAATATTTTCATAATATTTTATGCAGAACCTAAAAGGAAGGAATAGGGGATAACAATTCTCCAAATATCAGAAAAACTTATTTTGTCTTTAGCTGCTTAAATAGGATTGCTCTATGAAAGGGACGTCAATTGGTAATCAGCCACATTAAACTTAAAATTCTGTAAAAATCTTAAAAAAATAAAATTTTTTAAAAATCAAGAATATACGGCCGTAAGTTCGGCCAGGCCGAATCTTAAATACCCACCACCATGAATCATATATAATAATTTACTTTTAAAAAATTATTCGTCGTTAATTGGAAATGTATAGAATTTCAGGATATTTCATATATGCAAAAGGGACGATAATTCGCATTCAAAATTTGATAAAAATGGTCAAAAATAAGAAAAAAATATATGCGCAATTTTTTTTCTTCACATCTTTTAACATGCATTCTGCGCCGAAAAGGACTTTAACCCTCCGATGAGTGAGAAGGTCCCTAGGGACCTTTTTGCCTTTTCAAACTGAAATTACTCCTACTTCGGCCACTACAACCCACCCCCAAAGTTACTCTGTATTCCAAGAGTATTTAGTTGCGCATCTTTTGGGAAAAAAAAAATCGATCGGATCATTACTTTAGGAGTTATTGAGGTTTTAGTGAGAATGGTACACGGACGGGTGAATAGGTCCGCATGGACCTTGATTTTACGATTTACAACGAAATGAAGCCTATAAAAAGGACCCAGCAAAAAAAGCGTCGCCAAAAAAGTAATGGAAATGATCTTTTTGGATCCGGAAGTGGTGCAAAATTGACGCAGAAGCGCAGAGAAGAATTTAACATGGGCTTGTCATAGGACGGAAGTCCTCCATTTCAACAGCCGTTGCACTGAATTTGCATCACATCTTTAGGTGTAATCCGAATTCAATATTTTGGATGTAAATCAAAAAATTCTGTGATATTTTTCAAATAAATAATTTTTATAATTTTTAATGGAAACGTTTGACCTCAAATATTTTCAAAAATTCAACATTTTTTCAGATTGGATTTAGGATTTTTTTTTTGACAAAATTTAAATGTTTTGTACCATTATATGAATTCTTACTCTGTTTTTAACCTATTTGAAACAAAAAAAGTTAAAATTATCCATTAAAAGTATGAAAAAAACAAGTTATAAAAAATTTAGTTAAAAAACTTCCTGTGTAGTTAAAATAAAGAACATCATTGGGAGTGCATCTTCTGGAAGTGCTTTTAAAGTTGTACCTATGGAAGAACTTCCAAATTTTTTTTGCTGGGGAGTGACAGACGGCGGTCATTCTTGTTACTGCTAACGAAACAATTGGCCATACCAAATATCGAAGAACGTGCCCTGAACAACCATATAACCTTACATCCAAGGATGCGCAATGCGATAGAAGCATTCGATGTCAGGGTAAGAAAAACATCTTCAATTTCAAGAATAGAATATATATTTATTTGTTTTTTATTTTTCTTTTCATTTCAGGTATTACCAAGACCGATGGAAAGCAATATACCGTCGTTTGCGGCTAGGTCAAGTAGACCGTCATGTAGGCTTTGCCGTTCTGAGCACGGGTGGCAGCGGAAAATGCGGGCATACTGTTTCGGCTGCGGCAACGCTGTTTGCGGAGAACATAGTACACTTTTACATCGCTGCAACACTTACGCACAGGGCAGGGGACAAGAAGTACACGTACACATATATATATATATATGAAAAAAACATGATTTACAAAAATTCACACGGCCGTGAAGTTCAAAACTGTCACACATCGGAGGGTTAACCAGTAAGCACTCTCAAAACATTTAAAATTTGATGAAAAAGGACGTTATTATTACCACACTCGAAAAAACAAAAGTTTATTTGGATCCAACGATTTCGACCTTCCTTTAAGGATTTTGGTATTGATTCCGAGCCAAAGAAACGGAGAATACAAATAAGGATACTTTTAAGACGCAATTCTCTTTTAAATTTGGATTTTGTGTTCTTGCTTCTAGGAAGCAAATTTTAATTTTTCGTTTTTTTCCACCTTTTTTTCTTCATAGGCTATCAAAGTCCTCTAAAAACGAGTTAATGACAATTTTAGTTTCCAAATTCAGACTCGATAACGTTTTCAGTGTATAATGAGTGAAAAGGCTGTTAATTCGTGGTCACTTAGAAAAAAGTCAATTTGATGAAAAATTTTCAAAATTTCAAAAAACTTAATTTGCTCATATCAAGTTAAATATGAGTTCTAGAGGAAAAATTGATGTCACTTTCAATCAAATTGGACAGATTCGTTTACAGTTTGTCGATTTTTATGGATTATAAGTTTTTAAATAAATTTAAATTCTCTGAATTTATACCAAAACAGAACAAGTCAAGAAAAAGGTTAATTTTTTTTTTGTGAAATTTGAAATACTGAAATGACACAACAACTGAAGAATGCAAAATCAATGTACCGGGAGCTTAAAAAGATGACTTTCGCCCATGTAAAATTAATTGCTTCTGATCCGATTTTGCACCATTTCCGGATACAAAAAGAACATTTTCATTGCTTTTTATACCCTCCATCATAGGATGGGGGGTATATTAACTTTGTCATTCCTTTTGTAACACATCCTCTGGGAGCCACCGTGGTGCAATGGTTAGCATGCCCGCCTTGCATACACAAGGTCGTGGGTTCGATTCCTGCTACGACCGAATACCAAAAAGTTTTTCAGCAGTGGATTATCCCACCTCAGTAATGCTGGTGACATTTCTGAGGGTTTTAAAGCTTCTCTAAGTGGTTTCACTGGAATGTGGAACGCCGTTCGGACTCGGCTATAAAAAGGAGGTCCCTTGTCATTGAGCTTAACATGGAATCGGGCAGCACTCAGTGATAAGAGAGAAGTTCACCACTGTGGTATCACAATGGACTGAATAGTCTAAGTGAGCCTGATACATCGGGCTGCCACATAACCTAACCTAACCTTTGTAACACATCGAGATATTGCTCTAAGACCCCATAAAGTATATATATTCTGGGTCGTGGTGAAATTCTGAGTCGATCTAAGCATGTCCGTCCGTCTGTCCTCTGTTGAAATCTCGCTAACTTTCGAACGAAACAAGCTATCGACTTGAAACTTGGCACAAGTAGTTGTTATTGATGTAGGTCGGATGGTATTGCAAATGGGCCATATCGGTCCACTTTTACGTATAGCCCCCATATAAACGGACCCTCAGATTTGGCTTGCGGAGCCTCTAACAGAAGCATATTTCATCCGATCCGGCAGAAATTTGGTACATGATGTTAGTATACGGTCTTTAACAACCACGCAAAAATTGGTCCACATCGGTTCATAATTATATAGCCCCCATATAAACCCATCCCCAGATTAGACTTGCGGAGCCTCAAAGAGAAGCAAATTTCATCCGATCTTGCTGAAATTTGGTACATGGTGTTAGTATATGGTCTCTAACAACCGTGCCAGAATTGGTCCTAATTATAATAGCCCCCATATAAACCGTTCTCCAGATTTGGCTTGCGGAGCCTCTAGGAGAAGCATAGTTCATCCGATCCGGTTGAAATTTGGGACATGGTGTTAGTATATGGTCTCTAACAACCGTGCCAGAATTGGTCCATATCGGTCCATAATTTTAATAGCCCCCATATAAACTGTTCTCCAGATTTGACCTCCGGAGCCTATTGGAGGAGCAAAATTCATCCGATCCGGTTCAAATTTGGAACGTGGTGTTAGTATTTGGCCGCTAACAACCATACCAAAATTGGTCCATATCGGTCTATAGTTATATATAGACGATCTCCAATCACACAAAAATTGGTCCATATCGGTTCATAATCATGGTTGCCACTCGAGCCAAAAATAGTCTACCAAAATTTTATTTCTATAGAAAATTTTGTCAAAATTTTATTTCTATAGAAAATTTTGTCAAAATTTTATTTCTATAGAAAATTTGGTTAAAATTTCATTTCTATAGAAAATTTTGTGAAAATTTTATTTCTATAGAAAATTTTGTTAAACTGAATTATATACGTATTTAATCGATATTTTTTGATTAAATATAGACTACGTATGGACTTACATACAATTTAGAAGACGGCGTTAGGAGGTTTTAAGATACCTTGCCATCGGCAAGCGTTACCGCAACTTAAGTAATTCGATTGTGGGTGGCAGTGTTTGGAAGAAGTTTCTACGCAATCCATGGTGGACGATACATAAGCTTCGGCCTGGCCGAACTTACGGCCGTATATACTTGTTTTGTCTACAATGGTTTTTTGCTGATCTATACTATGAAATCTTCTAGTCTATACCGACCCTTTTTGAGCCGTTTTAAAGCCTAGCATTTTGCCTATCTATATAATTTTTCATTCATTTTATTTTAAGCATGACGCTGATAGTGACCTTTATAAATTTAATTGTCACACTAGGACAGCCTTTGTCTGAATGTGGGATATGCATCGCCTCATTTTCCAACAACTTTCTCTGATATCATGATGACCTTTACTTTCATGTGCACCTGTAATTTACATACAACAATAATTGTTGCAGCATACCTACTACGTATGTGTGTTCTTGTTGATGTGGTAGCATGTGGTTGTTGCAGATGGCCTCTCTACCATACAACACAATTCAAGATTCATATTGCGTTGAAATAAATATTTAATTAAAAGCCAAATGCGCAAATAAACATTAATAAAAGGATGACACTTAATTAACACACTCACATAATATTTTAATTATACTCATGTACTCACTCATTCAAGGAGCTACACTCTCACGCATAAGCATACACACACACAAGGGATCTTGGGCATGCACTGAATACTTTCAAGCGGTGTCTCATTGCCACCAACCACCGAGATTGAAATAGAAACAGAGGTATTATGAAGGTGTTGTGGTCGTGTGCAATTACATACACAATGTAATTGTGTGACAATGTTCTGATACGGAGTAATGCGGGTCGAAAATGACTTTTCGAAATACTCTAAATTAACCAGATTTAAATAGTTCACAAAAAAAAAAGTAATTTAATTTTTTATTATAACATATGTAGATACAAAATCCCAGAAGATGGCTAGTGGCACTAAACGAAGTATTGGAAATAAATATTGAAACAAATCAATATCCTATTGTTTCTATGGCCTCAAGCTACCGAAATTTATTTTATAGAAAATTTTGCCAAATTATATTTCTATAGAAAATTTTGTCAAAATTTTATTTCTATCAAAAATATTGTCAAGTTTGTATTTCCATAGAAAATTTTGTTAAAATTTTATTTCCATAGAAAATTTTGTAAAAATTTTATTTCTGTTGAAAATTTTGCCAAAATTGTATTTCTACAGAATTTTTTTCAAAATTTTATTTCTACAGAAAATGTTGTCAAAATTTTATTTCTGTTGAAATTTTTGCCAAAATTGCATTTCTACAGAAATTTTTTTCAAAATTTTATTTCTGCAGAAAATGTTGTCAAAATTTTATTTCATTCCTTTTGTTTGTTATTGGTGGTTTATACTTTAATCATTATCGTTGTTTTTGATTTCAGCTATACTACAATTGTAGCTTAACCAACAGAGGAAAAGTAAAATTTTTTCTATAGAAAATAATGTAAACATTTTATTTCTCTAGAATATTTTGTCAAAATTTTATTTCTATAGAAAATTTTGTTAAAATTTTATATCTGTATAAAATTTTGTCAAAATTTTATTTCTATGGAAAATGTTCTCAAACTGTTATTTCTATAGAAAATTTTGTAAAAATGTAATTTCTATAGAAAATTTTGTTAAAATTTTATTTCTATAGAAAATTTTGTTAAAATTTTATTTCTATAGAAAATTTCGTCAAAATTTTGTTTCTATGAAAAAATTTTCTCCAAATTTTATTTCTATAGAAAATTTTGTTAAAATTAAATTTCTATAGAAAACTTTGTTAAAATTTTATTTCTATAGAAAATTTCGTCAAAATTTTATTTCTATAAAAAATTTAGTCAAAATTTTATTTCTGTAGAAAATTTTGTCAAAATTCCTCTTAGTTGGAGAGAAATATTTTGCAAAATCTATCAAAACATCAAGAATTCTACCAACCTACGAAATAGTAACAAATTTACCATTTTTGTTAGAATTCTATCGATTGTGGTAAGAGTGGTGTATAAATGCCCAAAAAGTCAAGTCGTGAGCTAGGTATATATGGCAACTCTACCAAAACATGGACCAATGCACACATATATTTACGAACATACATATATTTTTGGACATAAAATACTTATAAATTTCGAATTTCAGGCAAATCCATGAAATCAAATCGATAGAGTAGTCTATATGGGGGCTATACCAAACCATCGACCGATATACACCACATTCGGCACTCCTAAAATAGCTCTAGATTTCCAAGTTCAAGCAAATTGGATAAGCATTGCGGTGTCTAGGTGCTCAAGACCCCAAATAGGGTGTCGGTTTATATATATTCGAATTTGACCTGACTGTAGACAAAAACGAATCTGTACCAAATTTCAGGACCAAAGCTCCATTATTGAAGGCTATCGCGTGATTATATCAGACAGACGGCCAGACGGACATGGTTATATCGTCTTAGAATTTTCCATTATCCAGAATATACGTTATATGGTTGGAAATTGATATTTCGATGTGTTCACCATTCTGGTGGTGGGATAAATTAAATTTTTCCCCTGTATAAAGAACGAATAACTTAATTTAAAAGATAATTCCGTTTAAAATGCAAATTTAGGTTACCTAACCTAGGTTAGGTTAGGTGGCAGCCCGATGTATCAGGCTCTCTTAGACTATTCAGTCCATTGTGATACCACATTGGTGAACTTCTTTCTTATCACTAAGTGCTGCCCGATTCCATGTTAAGCTCAATGGCAAGGGACCTCCTTTTTATAGTCGAGCCGAACGGCTTTCCACATTGCAGTGAAACAACTTAGAGAAGCTTTGAAACCCTCAGAAATGTCACCGGCAGTATTGAGGTGGGATAATCCACCGCTAGAAAACTTTTTGGGGTTCGGTCGAAGCAGGAATCGAACCCACCATCTTGTGTATGCAAGGCGGGCATACTAACCATTGCACCACGGTGGCTCCCAAATGCATCCTAAGTGCAATTATCTACTTCTCTTGCTCTGAATAAGTACGCAATAAACGGCGTTTTTTAGTGTATCTCTGTGCTCAATCACAGACGGGACTCCACCCACATCTTTCGACGACCCACGATTGAACGTAATCACATGAATAATGGATTGACCACTTTTCTCGCGACAGTGTAGCATTCCTCCTTTGCGTAGTAAGAATATAATATTTTTGAGGAACTGTGTAAATTTCTCAAAATTAAGCTAAATTTCTCGACTGCATACCATCATCAAAGCATAGGCACAGTAGAGCGAAACCATAGCGTATTCAATGAGTACCTTAGGTCTTATTTGAAAGATAATCTAACTGATTGGGATACATATTTGAAATATTTCACTTTCTATCATAACACTACACCTAACATCGTGTTTGATTGTAAATTCACACCATTTGAACTTGTTTTTGGTAAAACGGTACGTATGCCTTATGAAACAAAATCAAGTTTAGATCCACTTTACAACTTGGAAAATTACAGTAACGAAGTGAAATTTAGATTGCAAAAAACTCACTCTATTGCAAAAAGTTTAATTGAGGTACATAAAAACAGAAACAAACAATATCATGATAAACTGTCTAACCCTTTGAATGTAAATATTAATGACAATGTTTTATTACAAAAAGAACCATACGATAAACATGGAAATGTATATGAAGGACCTTTCATTGTAAAACATATCGATGGAGTTAATGTAACAATTTATAATAACTTAACACGAAAAGAAAAATGTGTTCATAAAAATAGGATAAGAAAACTTTAACAATTTTTATAATTAATTATAATTAATAAATTATAAAGAACTTTTGAAATTTAAAATGTAAATATATATGAAGCTTTTGTACGAGTCCTTAGTTTATTAAGTTTGATCACCTTAATTATATATTTTAAGTTTTCTTTGTAAATGGAAGCTATATATAAGATATTATTTTATATATTACACACTAGTTTAACTTTAAAATATTTAGTTTTAAATTTCTTATATAAAAAGGAGGTATAGCGCCATCTCTAAATCATATCATTTTAACTGTCATTGATACCAATAGATATGTTCAATAATCACTCTCTTGTAAATTACCTACGTATAATGTTTCTTTAATAAATGAATTCACTCATCATCGGACTCGTTCGTTTCATTTGACTACTCTAACTTAGTGAGTGACGCTACATTACTCATGATGGCATTTTGGGTATCAGCTTTAGTTCGCGGTAAGCTCCAAGAAAATCTCCTGAGATATTGGACTTGTCCCTCCTAAAACTGGATACATCACGCCTTAAAGGTAGACATACTAAATCTTGATTTATATTGATGTAGTTTGGTGGAAAATTTTCCGAATTGATTTAGCTCAGATTTTGATAAAACTACATTGTCGGAACCAAGCGGTTTAAGACTTTTCGTAATTAATAAGAAAAATTTATGGAACTACTCAATTCCATAGGAATAATCGCCCCATCGCAATATTTGTATTCCAATGTAAGGGAATCATTGCGTTTTATGTATTCGAATACGACGAAAAACAACAGAAAAGCTAGAGTTTGTATTGTAATTGGTGTTAACCTTGCTGTTGCTAGAAGAAGTACCAATGCATGGAATAGCAAACAGTGTGAGTGTGATACAGACACTCATCCATACACATACAAACACTCGCTCAGTGATTCAGTGAGTGAGGCTCAGCGTTGCCAATTTAGCTTTTTTCCCGCTAGATTTGGCTTTTTTTGAAGACGTTTAGCGGGGAAAAAATGCATTTAGCTTTTAGCTTTTTTTCTGGCTTTTTTTTCATGACCCTTTTAGCTATTTTTGGCTTTTTTATTTTCGACATGTTCCTATTGAAATATGAAATAATTCGAAGCTCAATTGAAGCATTAATAATTATTCCAGTCATTATCCGGGCATTTTTGGAGCAAATACACCTTGTTGTAAAGTTTTTTCCTCGTATTCGTAAAAGTTATCGTAAACTTTAAATCTACTATTACCATACAAATTCCTTATATAAACTGTCAGTAAATTATTAGGAATATTAGCATTTGACTCGTTTATCCTTTTTATGTTATTATAATATTCTAAATTTATTATGATATTACTAAACTAAAATAGTAAATGTGAATTGCTTTGTACACTAAAAAAACATTGTCGTGAGGCCAAAGATTTCATGTCCTTAAAATACGTCCGCGAATTTTGGTTATAATAGCATTTGTGAATTTCATGTCCTTAAAATACGAACGCGAATTTTCGTTATAATAGCATTTGTGAATTTCTCTTATATAAACTTTTTTCCTTGTCCAAAAGCCGATAAAGTCGTTTTGTCCTTATAGTTAATTGATTTAACTTAAAAGTGGGTATCTTTACATGAAAGAAGGCTAGGGTCAATTCTACAAAATTCTTAAAATTAATGAAATAGTCTTTAAATTTGTGGAGTTTTTGTATCTTGACCACAAACCAAAATATGGTTCAAAAATAGAAGAGGGGTTTCAACATTTTATTTTAAAAACGTATACATAGAATAATTTCTACTTAGAGTCTGAATTTGGAAATTTAAGTTTTCGTTAGCACGTTTTTAAAGCACTGTGGTAGTTCATGAATAAAAAGCTGAAAAAACGAATAAGTTCAAATTTGACTCGGAATCAACACCAAAATCATTAGTGTTCAAAATCTTTGGAACCGAACATAGAAATAATAATAATAATAAATAAAATAATAATAATAAAGTTTTGAATGTGGTATTATTTTTTTAACATAAAAATATGCAATAAAAAAATCGTAGTGATAGGATCAAAAAATCTGCTATTTATTAAAGGAATGGATTTACATTTACGAAAATTGGACAACAGTAGGTTTGTAGGGAAATTTTTGAATAAAAGTTATTCAGTATAAACTTGCAAGATAGTTAGAATGGGTTTTATTCTCTTGGGAAATATTAGGAGAAGTGTACTCGTTCACGAATTTATCATTAATTCAGTTAAAATGAAATATGTTGATATTTTCGAATGCAGTTCTATGTGACATTGTGCAATATATCGCACATTTGACTTGTTGATGATTAACCAGCTGATAATTGCAAGTTTACTGGGAAAAATGTTTTTACTAGGAAATATAAACGAAGGACTTCCAGTAAAAATTTGTGATAGTAATCCAAATGTATCGAGTACGCAAACAGAGCTAATATGACTTAGATTTTCTTACGGTCTCACAGAAATGGAAATAAAATGAATACAATTAAAATAATATGCATTTTAAGTGAAATAAAGCCTTTACATCTGTTAAATTTCAATCAAAAACGTGACTTTTGATACAAAAAAATTTAGCTTTTTTTCTAGCTATTTTTTAAAATTTTTTAGCTTTTTTTGGCTAGTTTTTTGGACAAATCTAGCGGTTTTTGGTGAAACAATTCTGGCAACGCTGGTGAGGCTTGTTTAATTTACAACACTTAACGGCTTTTACATGACCTTTAGGCTATAAAATAAAAGTGGCATGTGTGAGAATGTATGTACGGCTTTGCATGAGAGAGAATACTACCAGTGCAAGTACTGCATCCATGCATACTCATACTCATACATATATGATGGCATGTATGAAACTTCATTCGTTAGCACCTATGGCTGGATGATGATTATGTTGACATTGTTACCTCTATTTGGTGTATATGAATTACACTGAAAATTTGAAACTCATACTTTCTCTCTCTCTCTCTCAGTCCATAGTTTGTAGTTGGAATTAATTGTAAGCAACACTTTTCTAATTGGCCGTCTATGTGTATTCGTATAAGTGTTTTAGTTAGTACAATAACTAAAACCTTCTGCCATGAAACTCAACTTTGTGGGTATGAGTTTAGAACATACATAAATTACAAGTGGAAAAAAGACAGTGTTTTTTCCCCACCATTATTTTATCTCTCTTACTTTTTGCGTTTAATTTTTCTTGTGTTTTTTCCTATTTTGGGTGACAAAAGATACATGTGTTTTGTCGGTGTTAGAGTGTAAAACAAATTAGTTGGGATTTAGAGTGCGAAATGATATGTTTTTAATTAAATCTTAACAAATTGTTTTGGGGACGAGCGTAGAAATTTGGTCGAAGGTCACCACTGAAAGAGTTATGGTTTAAATAGAGACAAAAAAACAGTTTAAATCCTTGAAGTACTATGGTCGTGATAAATTATGAGAATTTTCTTTATTTAAAAACAATTTTTATTAGCGCTCGACCATTTTATTTATCTAATAAAAGAATTATGTCTATGTGACGGAATGACAAAGTTAATATACCCCCATCCTATGGTGGAGGGTATACGAGTAATTAAAACTAATTTAAAACAAGTATATACGGCCGTAAGTGCGGCCAGGCCGAATCTTATGTACCCTCCACCATGGATTGCGTAGAAACATCTGCGAAAGACTGTCATCCACAATCGAATTACCTGCATTGTGGAAATACTTACCGATGGCAAGGTATCTTAAAACTTCTTAACATCGTTTTCTAAATTGTGAGTTAGTCCATACGTGGTATATATTAGACAAAAAAAAAGTTATGTGTAAGTAAGTCTACAAATAATTACGAATCGATAGTCCATATCGGTACGTGGAGAGCCAGAATTGCACGGTACGTGGAGAGCCAGAATTGAAATATTGGGGTCGCTTATATGGGGGCTACAATTATGAACTTCCCAGTAAAAAAAGCGTCGCCAAAAAAGTAATGAAAATGTTTTTTTGGATCCGGAAGTGGTGCAAAATTGACGCAGAAGCGATGAATTTAACATGGGTTTGTAATAAGACGGAAGTTCTCCATTTCAACAGCCGTTGCACTGAATTTGCATTACTTCTTTAGATGTGATCCGAATTCAATGTTTTGGATGTAAATTAAAAAATTCTGTGATATTTTGTCAAATAAATAATTTTTATAATTTTTTATAATTTTTTAATGGATTCTAACGCTTGTCGGAAATGTTTGACCTCAGATATTTGCAAAAATGCACAAATTTTTCAGATTAGATTTAACATTTTTTTCGACAAAATTTAAATGATTTGTACCATATTATGAATTCTTACTCTGTTTTTAACCTATTTGAAACAAAAAAAGTTAAAATTATCCATTAAAAGTATGAGAAAACCATGTTATAAAAAATTGAATTAAAGGAACTTCCTGGGTAGTTAAAATAAAGAACATCATTGGGAGTACATCTCCTGGAAGTGCTATTAAAGTTGTGCCATTGGAAGAACTTCCAAATTTTTTTGCTGGATCGATATGGACCAATTTTTGGGGATCGATTTATCTGAGGGCTATATAAAGGGTGATTTGTTAAGAGCTTGATAACTTTTTTAAAAAAAAAACGCATAAAATTTGCAAAATCTCATCGGTTCTTTATTTGAAACGTTAGATTGGTCCATGACATTTACTTTTTGAAGATAATTTCATTTAAATGTTGACCGCGGCTGCGTCTTAGGTGGTCCATTCGGAAAGTCCAATTTTGGGCAACTTTTTCGAGCATTTCGGCCGGAATAGCCCGAATTTCTTCGGAAATGTTGTCTTCCAAAGCTGGAATAGTTGCTGGCTTATTTCTGTAGACTTTAGACTTGACGTAGCCCCACAAAAAATAGTCTAAAGGCGTCAAATCGCATGATCTTGGTGGCCAACTTACCGGTCCATTTCTTGAGATGAATTGTTCTCCGAAGTTTTCCCTCAAAATGGCCATAGAATCGCGAGCTGTGTGGCATGTAGCGCCATCTTGTTGAAACCACATGTCAACCAAGTTCAGTTCTTCCATTTTTGGCAACAAAAAGTTTGTTAGCATCGAACGATAGCGATCGCCATTCACCGTAACGTTGCGTCCAACAGCATCTTTGAAAAAATACGGTCCAATGATTCCACCAGCGTACAAACCACACCAAACAGTGCATTTTTCGGGATGCATGGGCAGTTCTTGAACGGCTTCTGGTTGCTCTTCACTCCAAATGCGGCAATTTTGCTTATTTACGTAGCCATTCAACCAGAAATGAGCCTCATCGCTGAACAAAATTTGTCGATAAAAAAGCGGATTTTCTGCCAACTTTTCTAGGGCCCATTCACTGAAAATTCGACGTTGTGGCAGATCGTAAGTCTATTCATGATGAAATGTCAAAGCATACTGAGCATCTTTCTCTTTGACACCATGTCTGAAATCCCACGTGATCTGTCAAATACTAATGAATGAAAATCCTAACCTCAAAAGAATCACCCTTTATAACTATAGACCGATATGAACCTAGTTAGGCATTGTTGTTAACGGCCATATACTAGCACAATGTACAAAATTTCAACTGACTGCGATGAAATTTGTTCCTCCAAGAGGCTCCAAAACCAAATCTCGGGATCGGGGCTATATATAATTATGGACTGATATGAACCAATTCCTGCATGGTTGTTGGATACCATATACTAACATCACGTACCAAATTTCAACCGAATCGGATTAATTTTGCTATTCCAAGGGGGTCCGGAGGTCAAATCTGGGGATCGGTTTATATGGGGGCTACATATAATTATGGACCGATGTGGACCAATTTTTGCATGGTTATATATATATATATATATATATATATATATATATATATATATATATATATATATATATATATATATATATATATATATATATATATATATATATATATATATATGTGGGATCATGTTGCAAGGAAAATCCATGGGAAAACACAACACAGGTTAATTTCCATATATTAATAATAAATTCACTTCAGTTTATTAAATTATTGTTATGTGATCTTATAACTAAAAATATTTAAATACAATTAATAATTCATTGCTCTAACACTAGTGATGAGGGCAACTAATGTGCAACGACTTTAGCGCGACGACGACTCTATGGTAACTCGATAACGACTGTATTTGAACTGCCCACTACGATAATGATCAAACCCTTTTGCAACATTGTCTTTGCTCTTTGTGGTGGCAGCGCAGTAAGCAAGGGGATCTTGTGTACGGTGCTTTGCAACAACAAGTCAATACGCATTACAAAAAGAATGTAAATCAATAAGCATAACAAGAATAAAATAGAAATATGTAGCACCGTTAAACATTCTCAGGCTTAGGTATTATGACATCGGCAGAATCATTATCAATAACAGCATTAGTCTAATATATTAATACTCATCCCACATTCGGCCGTCCTGACACTGACTTCGACCCCGAAGTCGGATTCCACGGCTTCATAAACTCAGCAACTGTCGAACATTTTCTAGGACCCTCACACTCACCTATTTTCTCAACTTCATATCTGTCGTGATTAAATTTTGTTACAACTTTGTAAGGACCTAAATATTTTGCTCTTAACTTCATTCCAGTACCATATTGTGTACGCCTAATCGCAACTAAATCGCCTAATCCATATTGTTTAGCTGGTATTCTATTCTTATCGAAACTTTTCTTATTTTCCCTCTGAATTTTAGAAATATTCGCTCTCACTTCTTCGCGAAGCAGATCTCTTTCATAGTTCAGTTCTTCGATAGAGAGCTGCTCTAAAGTACTTGCCAATTGAATATTCTCTTTTGTCTTCATTTCGACTCCAGTCAATATTTTGAAGGGTGTATTATGTGTACTTCTAGACGGAGTGTTATTCAGAATTTGTTGTACACGATCAACATACCTATACCAACTGTTCGGTTTCTCGGCACACATTTTAGCTAACATGGGCACGATTACACGATTTATTCTCTCCACTTGCCCGTTACCCCTAGGTACCCCTGTGGCAATTAATAAATGTTGAATACTCTCCTCTCTACAATAATCTTCAAATTCACCTGAGGTAAACGCTGTTCCTCTATCGGTAATAAACCGATCAGGATTACCAAACACAGCTGATTGTTTCCGTAATCTGTCTACTACCTCGTGACTGGTTGTGCTTTTCGTTGGATAAAGCCAAACGAATTTAGAAAACGCATCGATTACCACCAGTATATGATTATACATCTTATTTGTATTTTCCATTGGGCCCACATGGTCCAAATGATAAGTCGCAAACGGTCGGTCTGATTTGTCTATCGGATTCAACAAACCCTCCTTCTTTCCTGACTTTGCCTCAGTTATTATGCACTCTACACAACTTTTTACAACAGTCTCCACTTTCTCGTCTAATTTTGGAATATAAAACTGTTTCTCAACCAAATCTTTTGTCTTTCTAGAAGCAAAGTGACCTTGGCGATGAGCCATCTTTATTATTTCCTCCTCCATCGATTGTGGTATTACAATTAATTCTCTTACGGGGTCTTTGCACACAATTCCATACTTGAGAAAATAGTCCTTATAACTGCCTACTTCTAATACACTACGAATAGCTTCGATCCAATCGTCAGTCATTTGTGCTTCTCTTATTCGATGCTTCAAGGGATCTTGTATCATCAAACATGACATACGACTGAGAGCGTCTACATGTCGCATTTTGGTCCCTGAGCGATGCTCTATGCCATAATCAAAGTCCTGCAAGAAAAGTGCCCATCGAGATACTCTGAGAGGAACATCAGATTTGCGCATGGTCATAGCGAACGCATTGCAATCAGTAACTATCTTGAATTTAACGCCTATGAGATAAATCCTCCACTTTTCAATGCCTCAACTATGGCTAAAACCTCTAGTTCATACGAATGGTATTTTTCTTCTGTCGGAGAAGTCTTTCTGCTCATATACTCAACTGGATGCAATTGCATATCTTCAGAATCCCTTTGCAGAAGTACCGCCCCATAACCATACATACTCGCATCTGTGTGTATTTCCGTTTCAGCATTCGGATTATACAGTCTCAACACTGATTCGCTAGTAAGAGCGTTTTTAAGTTGTTGTATCGCTAACAGCTCCTGATCACCCATCCTAAATGTCATATTCTTTCTCAGCAGATCTGACAGTGGCTTAGCTACCAAAGCGTAATCCCTAATAAAGCGTCTGAAAAATGATGTCAACCCCAAAAATCTTTGTAACGACTTAACATTTCTTGGGACAGGAAAATTTTTAATAGCTGAAACCTTTTCTTCCGTCGGGAAAATTGACGAATTCTCAATTCTGTAGCCTAAAAAATTAATACTCTTCATTAAAAATTGGCATTTGCTCCATTTAATTACAAGGCCGTTTAATGACGCTACCTTTAAAAATTTTTCCAATTTTTCCATTCCTTCTTTTTCGTCTTTTGACGGAATCACAATGTCGTCCATGTAGATAATAACAGTCCCGTCTCTGACCAGTTCATGAAAAACTGCTGAAATATACCTACAAAACACGGCAGGGGAGTTAGAAATTCCGAATGGAACGTAGCAAAACTCGTATTGACCATTCTGTGTGACAAACGCAGTATACTTTTGTGATTCCTTCTCTATTGGCACATGAAAAAATCCATTTTTCAAATCAATGGTTGTGAAAACCCTTCCCTCTTGTAAACGTTGTATGACATCGTCCAAAATTGCTATGGGAAAATTATCTCGAACAATTTTCGAATTCAGGCGACGATAGTCGCAACACAATCTTTTCGTGCCATCTTTTTTCGAAACGAGAACCACTGGAGACGAATACTCCGAAAAGCTTGGTTTTATTATACCCTCGTCCAGCCATTCACCCACTTGTCTGTCAATAAATTGCTGGTCAACGTATGACGTCCGTCTTGGTCCACACGCTACTGGTATATCGTCAGTCACAACAATCTTCATTTTAATTGGGTATGTCGACGGTTTCCTCGGTTCATAATTATTAACAAAATTTTCTATCTTGCCACGAAAATCATTACCTAAATGTGAAATATCCAAATCATCGCATGCCCTATGGTCTAGTGTCATATGTATCATGTCAGGAAATTCATTATGAAGATCAGATATTGAATTAGCGTTCAACCCTGGTTCATCATCAACTACCAAATCATTCATACCGTCTGTCAAGGATATCTCTGACTCATCTACAACCTGCTCTTGGTAAGTCTGAAAAATATTTACAGGAGCCCACTTTCTCCTAAACTTGGCCATGTTCCCATTTATCCACAATTCCATTTCAGCCAAAACATCATTACCCAAAACAGCAGAATAAAATATATCGGATTCTTTTACCACATAAAAAAGAATTTCCATATGTTCGCCATCTAATTTTGCTTTAGTTTTGAAAGAGCCCATTGCCTCAATTGTCCTACCTCCAATACCAGAAAAAATTTTGGACACTGGTTCTACCGGTATGTCACCTAATTGAAACAAAGTGTCATGACGAATAAGACTCACGTCACTACCAGTATCTACCAAAGCAGATATTTCCTTACCGAAAATCACAAAATCTTTAAAAATTCTATTTGAAGGCTGTAACCAATCATCAGTCAATGTATTTACACTTTTCCGTTCTGATTTCGTACGTTCTTCGTTGGGCCTAGTTGATTCCTTTATTTTGTTACATTCAAAAGACTTGTGACCGACACCTTCGCACTTGAAACATTTAAAATCTTTTGAACGACAATCTCTTGAAACATGCCCAATTTCACCACACTTGAAACATTTTATACCTCCCTTTATCTGTCTCGATTGACCTTCCATGAATCTAGCTTTACTTCCTTTGAAATTTGATGATTTCTCAAATGCATTGACTTTCTCATATACGTCTAATTTCTCTTTCAAATCCGAAATGTCACGAGCTTGGTATAAAATTAATTTATTCGATTTTGTATCTGGTATTCCCTCAATAAAATATTCGATAATACTTATGTCGTCTAAATTCACAGAACTGCCTATTTCCATTAAAATATACAAATATTGTCTCAATGACTCCTCCGGCTTTTTCTTGCGATTTTTCAGCATTCGATGTACTGTAATTGAAGACAATTTGGTGCCAAATTCATTTCTCAAAATTTTCTTCAATGAATTCCAATCCCTTACGCCAGCCTGACTTCTGACAAATATTTTGGCCGCACCCGCTAACAACTGTTTTGCATAAATATAAATCTGTAACTCATTCCACTTTACTACATGCGCACAATCCTCTAACTCCTGTACCCACGTCTCTATATTTGGTGTTCCCTCACCTGTAAAACGTGATAATGAGTCCTCAATATCTCTGAGTGTAAAAGTAGAACGTTCCGTCCCTACTCTTGCTATATCGGAAGCCGCATCTCCGAACTCGGAATCATCAGTGACAGCAACGGTTGCATAATGACGTATGAGCCGTTCTTGTAAATCTGTTTTGGTGCCTTCTGTCGCTAAACCTAAGTCACCCGCCTTTACCTTTAACTCATCTACTGTCAAAACTAATATTTCTTTCAACTCCATGGTCGTGCACAAAAGTTTTACACAATTCTTCACCAAATTAATAGAAAATATTATTAATTAATTTAAATATTCCAAAAATCAAATTATTTATCTTCACAAAGAAAAAATATGAAATTATCTCAAAAGCAAATTATTTCTTTTCACCAAGAAAAAATATTATTAAATTATTTCAAAACAAATTATTTCTTTTCACTAAGAAAAATTTTATGAATCGAAACAAGAAATAATAATTTTAATTTTTACTCTGGCAAAGAAATCGGTAAAAAAAATAGAAAAAATATGTGGACAATATTTCATTAGAAAATTATCTGTACTCTCTTCATAAATCTCTTTACAAAACTACTCTATTGTAAATCTCTTAAAAATCCAAAATCAAAATAAAGATAAACAAAAATATGACTTATCGTATTTATCTTGATGTTGACTCGCTGGCTCTCTCCAGTTAATTTCACCACCACTGCTGATTGCTACTCCAAATCAATCAGTCCTCTACGTTGACTGCTGCTTCACTTCTCAGCACTCAGACACTCGGTCACACATAAGCGTCCTCGGCTTGGATCGCTCTCTTAAAACACTGCACTCTTGCTCTCTCCTTTTCTTACTTGCGTCCTCGGCTTGGATCGCACTCATCAGTTTTTTCTTTCTTCCTCAAAAATCCACTCAGTCCACCAAAAATGAATGTTAATGCATATCAATTTCGTACAGACATTCGTGTTTTTGTTTTTGCCAAACTTTTTGCATACTCAAAATTCTTTTTTTTCGTTTGCAAAAATTGTATGTATGTAACACAATGTTGGGTTGGCAGTTTGTCGTCTTTTTTCTTAATTCTTTGTCGAACGCACTTTCGTTTTTTTTTCTCGCAAAACCACAACAACACTTAATAACTGTTCTTTTTATTATTGTTGTTGCACACTTTGGACATTAGAAGGGTAAAGTTTTTGCATTTAGTGATGCAACTCAAGCACCAAATTTAATGTCACTTATGTCTTTTATTTTGAAAATTCTTTTCGATCACATATTTTCACATAAGTCAATAATTCCACTGTTTGCCATGAATTTAATTTTTGCTTGATCCCGGTTGAGCCCCCATTTGTGGGATCATGTTGCAAGGAAAATCCATGGGAAAACACAACACAGGTTAATTTCCATATATTAATAATAAATTCACTTCAGTTTATTAAATTATTGTTATGTGATCTTATAACTAAAAATATTTAAATACAATTAATAATTCATTGCTCTAACACTAGTGATGAGGGCAACTAATGTGCAACGACTTTAGCGCGACGACGACTCTATGGTAACTCGATAACGACTGTATTTGAACTGCCCACTACGATAATGATCAAACCCTTTTGCAACATTGTCTTTGCTCTTTGTGGTGGCAGCGCAGTAAGCAAGGGGATCTTGTGTGCGGTGCTTTGCAACAACAAGTCAATACGCATTACAAAAAGAATGTAAATCAATAAGCATAACAAGAATAAAATAGAAATATGTAGCACCGTTAAACATTCTCAGGCTTAGGTATTATGACATCGGCAGAATCATTATCAATAACAGCATTAGTCTAATATATTAATACTCATCCCACATATATATATATATATATATATATATATATATATATATATATATATATATATATATATATATATATATATATATATATATATATATATATATATATATATATATATATATATATATATATATATATATATATATTTTTTTTTTTTTTTTATTTATTTTTTTTTTTTTTATTTATCATTTAAACATAAAACGATTGCTTAAATATATGCACTACAACTAGTCTTTAATTTCAGGTAAGACTAACTACTAATTTATTTAGGTTAAATTATAAGTTAAGTGCAGCTTAGATTAGTTTGTTTAATCTATATGCAGGGTGAAACGCTGCTTCAAATCATTCGACTTGAATCGTCCCAATCGACGCAGTATTTGTTTATCATCTAAGAGATTTGGGATTTCCTCATTTTTATGGGAAATAAGTCTTTTTTCGTGGGATTTTGCCAGAAGAGTTATTTCGTCTCTCACTGAATTTATTTTGAGGTCTCGGTGTAAATCCGTATTTCGTATGTACCATGGCGCTTTGGCTACATTCCTCAATACTTTATTTTGGAATGTTTGAATAATATTAATAGTCTCGTCTTTGGCACAGCCCCAGAGTTGACTTCCATATGTCCACACTGGCTTTCGTACTTGCTTGTAAATCATTAATTTGTTCTGAGTGGAGAGTCTAGAATTTCTACCCATAAGCCAATTTAATTGCCGATACTTTATATCAAGGTGTTTCCTTTTCAACTTTACGTGTGGTTTCCATTTCAGTTTGGCGTCTAAAGTCATTCCAAGATATTTTGCCGAGTTTGCAACTGGTACTTGATTACCATTTATGAAAATAGGTTTATAATCGATATTATTGTAAGTGAAGTCTACATGGATTGATTTAGAGTGGTTTAATTTTAGCCCCCATTTCCTTGTCCAGTTTTCAATCTTTGTAACAGTATGTTGAAGTTTCCTTGTTGATATTGATGTATCTGTGCCTTTTGACAAGATAACTGTATCATCAGCGAAGGTTCCGAGTACACTATGCTCGTCATTCGGTAGATCATATGTGTAAAGAAGATATAGAATAGGTCCTAGTATGCTGCCTTGTGGTACTCCTGAAGATATTCGGTATAAGTCAGAGAATTCTCCACTGTTCTTAATCCGAAAATATCTATCAGTTAAATATGATTTCATAAGTTTACAAATATCGTCTGGGAGAATGGTATTTATTTTCCTTATTAGAGATGTATGCACTACTCCATCAAAGGCTTTTGAGATATCTAAAAATATTGCTGAGCATACTTCCTTCTGTTCAAAGGCATTCTCTATTACTTGCGTAATTCTATGTTGTTCGATAGTCGAATGACCTTTACGTTGTTCGATAGTCGAATGACCTTTACGATAACCAAATTGATGATTTGGAATTAAATTTCTCTTTTCGATTTCTTTGTCTAGTCTGTTGCAGATAATTTTTTCGAATAATTTCCCAATGGCAGGTAGGAGGGATATAGGCCGATAAGAACTTACATCATAGGGATCTTTGCCATCTTTGTGGATCATTAGAACTTCAGCCACTTTCCAATAACTTGGGACATGTTTAAGTCGAATAGCTGAGTTGAAGATTTTACATAATTTTGCTATACCTTTGACAGGTAGTTGTTTCAAGATTTCATTATTTATTAGATCAAATCCTGGTGATTTGTTATTTTTTAGATTTTTTATCTCTTGAACTATTTCTTTTGGAGATACGGAAGATATTGGAGTTTTATCTGTGTTTTGTATAATTTGTATAGGTTCGTTTAAATTAGTGGAAAATATTTCCTGAAGATATTTGGCAAAAACCTTCGCTTTTTCTTCATCAGACTTCGCCCAATTACTTACGCCGTCTTTAATAGGACATTTCATTGTCAATGGTCGGTTGAACTGTTTAGCTGCTTTCCAGAGAGAAAAATCTGTCTTGCTGTCATAAGTAAGTCCATCTATGTATCGATGAAAATTATCATTATTTATTTTACGTGTTTCTCTTCTTATATTTTGTGTTACTCTATTTAGTAGATTTTTGTCTTGAGGAGACCTGCTATGTTGCCATCTTTTTCTAATTTTACGCTTTTCTTTTACCATTTTTCTAATATACAACGGGTACGAGTGTGCATGATTTTGTATACTAGTTTTTGGAGTGCTTTCCCATCCAGCATTTTGAATTATTCTTGTGAAGAGCGAAACTTCATTTTCTAGATCCTCTGCCGTTGAGATAATAGAAAACGAATCAATGTTTCTTGATACCAAGAGTTTGAAGTACTTCCAATCTGTATATTTATTTACTATTTTAGGATTATTCGGTTTTATTTCAACCGTTCCATTGTAATATAAATATATAGGTGAGTGATCTGAGCTTAGGTCAAAACCTTCTTTAATTCTTATATTTCTGTTAGATATTTTTCGAGTAATAAAAAAATCAATAAGATCTGGAGTTTTATTAGTATCATTAGGCCAATATTTGGGGGAGCAAGTAGATACTACCTCACATCCGAGATGTCGTACTGCTTTTAACAGTTCTCTTCCCTTCGTTGTTGTAAGTCTGGATCCCCAAGCAGTATGTTTTGCATTGAAGTCTCCACCGATAATGTGTTTGTGTTTTTGAGAATTTAGAATTTTTAAGTAACCTTCAAACTTGATACTATGCCTAGGCGGACTATAAACTGCCGTGATCGAGATATTCTGTTTTTCAACCATAATCGTTATAGTCGTAGCTTGAAATTCTTCTGTTTGGAATTTTTCTTCTTCCCAATGTGGGATAGATTTCTTTATTAAGACTGCACTTCCTCCTCTAGCCTTGTTGCTTGGATGTATTGTGTGATAAATGCAATATTTTTCAAATTCAGTATATGATTCCTTTGTGAAATGAGTTTCACTTATGAGACAGATGTCGACATTATTGATTTCAAGTGTGCACACTAATTCATTTTTGTGATTTAGAAGGCCATTGGCATTCCACTCCATAATACATATTTGGTCTCTCATTCAAATACAGAATAGAAGTTTTCTTCTATTTGAAGAAGGCGATTTTCGTATGCTTTATTTTGTGATTCAATTTTTTCTAATTTTTGAAGTATTTGTGAAAGAATATTGTTATTTGGATTTGCTATTGCAGAATATGTATTTTCTCTGAAAGAAGGACGATTTATATTTAGTCTTGCTGAGCTATTACTAGATAAAATCGCATGATTTCGTTGATCATCGACGTTGACTAAGTTCCTTGAATGAGTAATTATCGGTTCGTTAATTACTGACTGTCGAATATTTGGTATTTGGCTATTCGTGTATTGAGATCATGAATTTGCAGATTTTGGTGGAACAACTAGTTTTTTAGTTTTATTTTCTCGTATTTTTTGGAGTTCTTTGGCTACGATGCATCCACGATAGTTTGCTGGATGTTCTTCTCCACAATTAACGCATTTTGGGTTAACATCCATGGGTTTCGTGCAGTTTTTGAACTCATGTTTACCGGCGCATTTTACACAACGAGGTTGTTTTGAACAATAATTTTTGGTATGGTTGAAGCTTTGGCAATTAGAGCACTGTGGTATTATTTTTGGTAGTTTAAGTGGTTCAATAACTACTATCGTGCTAAGAATATCTCTAATATTATATATTTTATTTATATCTTCAGAATGATCGAAGGATAGTACAAACATGTCCAACTTATCTTTGGTTCTGAATTTAGTTTTATTGAAAACACTTAGGATGTTAAATCCTTTTTTATGCAGATCGTTTTTTATATCCTCAGGATCGCAAGTGTGAGATAGGTTTTTGGCCATGACTCTAATTTGTCTATGCTGCTTATCTTCATATGTATGCCAGGTAAAGTTCGAGACATTTAAAACTTTACTTATTTCACGGTAGTCTTCACTATCAGAAGTATTAATTTTATAAGCGTTATTATGTAAAAGCTTTACTGTATATTTGTTTTTGGCTGAATTTTGAAGTTAATTTTGCAATTCATTATATTTTCCATTAAAAGTTACTATTATCGGAGGAGGTCGATTTAGTGGAGCTGATATATTTTGTTCTTGTTGTGTATTTGCGTTTCCAATGTTTGATGTAGTAGGCTCGGAAGAGCGACTTTGATTTTTTTTACTTTTTCTGTGCCTCTGTACTATCCAGCCGGTTTCACGAGCAAGCTCATCTTCATCGGTAAAATATTCCATGGGTTGATCCATTTGATTTTCTGGTATAATTTGTGTACATACCTGGGCCTCATCTGCAAAACGTACAGTTTTTTCGGAATTTTTTTGTTTTAGTAGTGCAATTTCATTTTTTAGTTGAGCGTTTTCATCAGCAATGTGATTAACGATTTCTTCTAATTCTTTAATTTTTTGATTAAGGTTTAAGTTTTCAGCTTCTAATACTTTGAGTCGATTAACTCTGAACTCTGACAAGCTAGTTCTGGGGGTGCTTACTGGGTTTTCCATTGTTGTTGATTAATCGAAGATAACAACCCACTAACTTTACGAAGCACTATGTGGCAACGTAAGTGGGGATTAGTGTTGTACGACGATTTGGTGTATTATTTAACGATATGGCAATCTCTTAATGTATCAATTGCCACTATTTTGAACGAAGATAACAGATGTATTTTGTTTATGTTTTTAAGTCTTACTGTCTCTGTCAGCGAGTATAGTTTATAAATTGTTTTTGCACAAATTGAGTGTTTTTATTGTGAAAACAGTTAAAAGTGTGATTAATTTATTCATTAAATTAATGAGAATCAGCGCCGCGCCGTACATATTCACAACGTTGGACATGGGACAGATCTCGGTACGATTTTAATGATGCCTTAATCAGCAAAATTGTTCGTAGTATTTCGGTGATTTACTTTGTTTACTAAGGAGTGTTTAGAAAGCGTCCGGCCGTAATAAAGCAAAACTTGAATAGGCCAAATCTGGGAATCAGTTTATATGGGGAGGTCAAATCTGGGAATCAGTTTATATGGGGGCTATATATAATTATGGACCGATTTCGATCAATTTTTGCATTGGTGTTTGAGGCCATATATTAAAACCACGTGCCACATTTCAACTTAATCAGATGAAATTTGGTCTTCCAATAGGCTCGGGAGGTTAAATTGGGGGATCGGTTTATATGGGGGCTGTATATAATTATAGACCGATGTGGACCAATATATATATATATATATATATATATATATATATATATATATATATATATATATATATATATATATATATATATATATATATATATATATATATATATATATATATATATATATATATATATATATATATATATATATATATATATATATATATATATATATACATATGGTGCAATGCTAAGAAACGTCTTTGAAATAAAGTATTCAAGTACGCAAAACTCAAATTTAAAACAGAATTGTGTCTTATTGATATCCTTATATAAGTTCTCTGCTTCTTTGTCTCGGAACCAATATTAAATAATTAATGTAAGGACAAAATCATTGGAACAGGCATGCATTTCTAGGGGAATTTATAACTTAAAAATTCACTCCATATGCACAACTGCCACTGAGGTCTATTTTACAGGACTCATGAAATAATATTTCTCGGACGTATTTAAATAGTGGGAATATCAATCACCGAGCAAGATGTATAGAGTTGTAAGAAGGCTATGATAAGACCACATTTTTTCCAAATTATTAATTATTTTTTATTGGTCACGTTCTTATTAGCCTTACTTCCATAATAACAACTTCTTAATTATAGTATTTTAAAATAAAATATCCAATGCGTTTATTGACTTCATTCTAATTGTCCTTCCCTTCAAAATGTTTATTTAACTTGTTAATCTACAACTATCAATTTACCACTTTAAATAACAAAAACCCAAAAACACCTGCCCATTATTACAATGCAGGAAAGATATTGTACAACCAAATATTTAACAGCTAAACACTTGAAATTTTATGCCGCCCATATCGTTTTAATCTCCATTAAATAAACCTCGAAATCTGTTCGTAAATATGGGTTTTGAATACATTTGAAAATAAATTGTTTTGCTAGTGCTGACAGACAGGCCTGTAATTTTCCACTTAAACTCTTTTTTCATATTTCTGTTTTACAAAACAAAAGGAGGTGGTAGATATTTAAACTCTGTGGTTTTACATGGACTACATATCTGAATGTTGAAACTAAAATTAAAAATGTAAATTGTGTGTTTTTTTACAGCAAAAAAAAAAAAAAAAACAAATGAATTGGTAGTCCTTTTATTAAAACCCAATTGAAACATTCATTTTTCCGTCCCGAACACAACCCTTCTCTTACTGAACTATCGAAAATAGTCTATTGAACTCTTTACTGCTGCTCTGGCTAATATCATGCTAACAAAAAGTAAAACAAAAATTCAACATGAATTCGAAAATGCTCGTAAATAAAATAAAAAAATTTACATATCACTTAACTATCAATTACGCCGAATTTGATTGTTTGTGTCTGTATGTGTGTTCGTTTGTCCATACGTTCATTCGTTTACCCTGCTACTATGCAGATGATGGCTATACATATGCGTGATGATGACCACTAGTTGTTACACAAACAACGTGGTTTTTTTCGGGAGGTGAAACTCTTTTTTTATTGGATTGTTTACACCACTGAACATGATAGCTTAATAAGTGCTAACAACGGTGAAAGAAAAACCGAAAATTTTAAAATGTTTATTTTTGGAATTTATTATATTCACTATTATATTAAAAGTTGTGTTAGTGTTTTTCTAAAAATGTCTGTAATGGCTTCCATTATCTTTTTCTCGTGGTGTCGGTGGCGTATGAGTGCTGTACTTCTCCAATACTTATACGTACTTGTTTTAATGGCAATACGAACACTGTGGCGTATAAGTGATAAATTCTTTGTGACAATAAGGAACAAATAACTGCGGCTGGTAGCTATATTATACCGTTCACTATAGAATGGGGGGTATATTATTGTGTCATCCCGTTTGAAATACATCGAAATATTGATCACATAAAGTATTTATGTTATAGGTCGTGGTGAAACTAGTGTTGAAATCACACTAATTTCCCACCAATACTATTTTGACAAAATTTTCTATAGAAATAAAATTTTTACAAAAATTGTATTTCAAAATCTTTAAAAAATTTTCTATAGAAATAAAATTCTGACAAAAAAAATTCTATAGAATTAAAATTTTGACAAAATTTCCATAGAAGTAAAATTTTGAGAAAAATTTCTATAAAAATAAAGTCTTTACAAAATTTTTTATAGAAATGTAGTTTTGACCAAATTTTCTATAGAAATTAAATTGTGATAAAATTTTCTATAGAAACAAAATTGTATCAAAATTTTCCATTTAAATAAAATTTTGGCAAAATTTTCTCTTGAAATAAAATTTTGTCAATATTTTCTGTAGAAATAAAATATTGACAAAATTTTCTATACAAATAAAATTTTGTTAAAATTTCTTTATAAATAAAATTTTGACAAAATTTTCTATTGAAATAATCACAATTTTATATAAAAATACATTTTAGACAAAATTTTCTATACAAATAAAATTGTTGTTGTTGTTTTTGATTTCAGCTTAAAGCCATGAATTTACTGCAAGCGTAGTTTAACCAACAGACGAAAAGAATGTTTCGACGTTTCGGAATTACCACATTCCTCATCAGCATCCTCTACTTGCAGCAAAACTATCAACCAATTATCAGAAGAAATTCAGGCAGTTCACCAAACCCAAAGTGAACCACACTTGAACCTTCCGAATATAGGGCTTTGCCCAAATAAATTTGACAAACATTCTTTTCCTCTGTTGGTTAAGCTACACTTGTAGTTTAGTCAATGCACGGTTTTAAGTTGAAATCAAAAACAACGATAATAATTGAAGAATAAACCAATTATAACCAAAACCAAACAAGTATATACGGCCGTAAGTTCGGCCAGGCCGAATCTTATGTACCCTCCACCATGGATTGCGTAGAAACTTCTACGAAAGACTGTCATCCACAATCGAATTACTTGGGTTGTGGTATCTTAAAACTTCTTAACATCGTTTTCTAAATTGTGAGTTAGTCCATACGTGGTATATATTAGACAAAAAAGTTATGTATAGGTAAGTCTACAAATAATTACGAATCGACATGGAAATTGAAATATCGGGGTCGTTTATATGGGGGCTATATAGAATTATGAACTTGATATGGACCAATTTTTGTGTGATTGGGGATCGATTTATCTGAGGGCTATATATAACTATAGACCGATATGGACCTAGTTAGGCATGGTTGTTAACGACCATATACTAGCACAATGTACCAAATTTCAACTCGGATGAAATTTGCTTCTCCAAGAGGCTCCAAAACCAAATCTAGGGATCGGTTTATATGGGGGCTATATATACTGATATGAACCAATTCCTGCATGTTTGGTGGATAACATATACTAACATCACGTACCAAATTTCAACCGTATCGGATGAATTTTGCTCTTCCAAAGGGCTCCGGAGGTTAAATCTGGGTGTCGTTTATATGGGTCCTATATATAATTATTGACCGATTTCGACCAATTTTTGCATGGGTGTTTGAGGCCATATATTAACACCACGTACCAAATATCAACTGAATCAGATGAATTTTGGTCTTCCAAGAGGCTCCTGAGGTCAAATCTGGTGATCGGTTTATATGGGGGCTATATATAATTATGGACCGATTTCGACCAATTTTTGCATGGGTGTTTGAGGCCATATACTACACCACGTACCTAATTTCAACTGAATCAAATGAATTTTGGTCTTCTAAGAGGCTCCGGATGCCAAATCTGATGATCGGTTTATATTGGGGCTATATATAATTATGTACCAATTTTTGCATGGTCATTAGAGATCATATACTAACACCATGTACAAAATTTCAGCCGGGTGGGATGAAATTTGCTTCTCTTAGAGCAATCGCAAGCTAAATGTGGGGGTCCGTTTATATGGGGGTTATACGTAATAGTGGACCGATATGGCGGCTCATTTGCAATACCATCCGACCTACATCAATAACAACTTCTTGTGCCAAGTTTCAAGTCGATAGCTTGTTTCGTTCGGAAGTTAGCGTGATTTCAACAGATGGACGGACGGACATGCTCAGATCGTCTCATAATTTCACCATGACCCAGAATATATATACTTGATGGGGTCTTAGAGCAATATTTCGATGCGTAGTAAACGGAATGACAAAGTTAATATAGCCTCATCCTATGGTGGAGGGTGTAAAAATTAAAATTTTGACAAAATTTTCTATAGCAATACAATTTTGAGAAAATTTTCTATGGAAATAAAATTTTGACTAAATTTTCCTTAGAAACAAAATTTTGACAAAATTTTCTATAAAAATAAAATTTTGATAAATTGTCCTTTATAGAAATAAAGTGGTGGCAAAATTTTCTATAGAAATGAAATATTGACAAAAGTTTCTATAGAAACAACAATTTGACAAAATTTTCCATAGAAATAAAATATTGACTAAATTTCCTATAGAAATAAAATTTTGACAAAATTTTCATTATAGAAATAAAATTTTGACAAAATGTTCTATAGAAATAAAATTTGGAAAAAAATGTCTATAGAAATAAAATTTTGACAAAATGTTCTGTAGAAATAACATGTTGACAACATTTTTTATAGAAAATAAAATTTTGACCAAATGTTCTACAGAAATAAAATTTTGACAAAATGTTCTTTAGAAATAAAATTAAAAAAAAAAAACAAGTAAGTAAAGTCTAAAGTCGGGCGGGGCCGACTATATTATACCCTTCACCCCTATGTAGGCTAAAATTTGTGTTACCATCTCAACTACTTTACATTTGCTGGAAGCTATATAAAGGAGACAATTTTTTACTTCTACAAAATCTCTAGAATTAAAATTTAAATCGGCTAACGCTATCCAGTTAATTGGAGGAAACTTCCATTGAAAATGGGTCTAAAATGTGTAACAGTCTACCATATTTCCCAAACTCTGGTGTAGGTATATATGGGAGATATATATATTCTGAACCGATTTTGACTAAATTTGATATGTATAGTTAGAATAATAATTCTGCTATCTATGCGAAATTTCACGTAAATGGGAGTATAACTTTGGCCCCCCTGGTCATATGAGTGCAAATCGGACGGAAGATATATATGGGAGCCATATCTAAATCTGAACCGATTTCAACCAAACTTGGCACAATTACCGATACTACTAAACGTACTCCTTGTGGGAAATTTGAAGCAAATCACGGCAAAACCCTGGATTTTGAGGCCATATAAGTTCAAATCGGACGGAAGATATATATGAGAGCTATATCTAAATCTGAATCGATTTTGACCATATTTGGCACATACAATAGTATCGTTAAAAGTACCGCTTGTGCTAAATTTGAAGTAAGTCAGGGCAAAACTCTGGCTTTTGAGACCATATAAGTCCAAATCGGGGGAAAGATATATATGTGAGCTATATCTAAATCTGAACCGATTTTAACAAAATTTGGCACACTTAACAATACTATTAAATGTACCCCTTGTGCAAAATTTGAAGCAAATCACGGCAAAACTCTGGCTTTTGTGGCCATATAAGTTCAAATCGGACGAAAGATATATATGGGAGCTATATCTAAATTTGAACCGATTTCAATCAAACTTACCAAGCATTGGTAGAATGTCTGTACTACCCTCTGTGCAAAATTTCACGAAGATCGGTAGTAAACTTTGGCCTCTGTGGTCATATGATTCTAAATCGGACGAAAGATATATATGGGAGCTATATCTAAATCTGAACCGATTTGGCTGATATTTTGCAAGATTTTCGAGATTCATAAAATATTTGGATGTACGGTATTTCAAGAAAATCGGTTGTGAAACACGCTAACTATGACCAAATCGGGGATAAATGTATATATGGCAGCTATATCTAAATCTGAACCGATTTTTTCCAAAACCAATAGCGATTGTCTCTGTCCCAAGAAACGGCCCTATGCCAACTTTGAGGACGATCGGACTGTACTTTGTGCACAAAATTACATATACAGACAGACGGACGGGCAGACGGACATCGCTAAATCAGAATTTAATTCTAAGCCGATCGGTATACTAAAAGATGGGTCTATGGCCACTATTTCTTGGCGTTGCATACAAATGTACAAACTTATTATACCCTGTACCACAGTAGTGGTGAAGGGTATAAAAATCTATAGAAATAAAGTTTTGACAAAATTTTCTATAGAAATAACATTTTGTCAAAATTTTTATAGAAATAAAATGTTGACAAAATAAAATGTTTTATAAAAATAAAATTTTGACAAAATTTTTTATAGAAATAAAATTTTGACAACATTTTTTATAGAAATAAAATTTTGACAAAATTTTCTATAGAAATAAAATTTTGACAACATATTCTATTGAAATAAACTTTTGACAAAATTTTCTATTGAAATAAAATTTTGACAACATTTTCTATTGAAATAAAATTTTGACAAAATTGTCAATGAAAAAAATTTGGACAAAATTTTCTATATTTGTTTTTATTTCAGCTTAAAACCATTGCGTTGAATAAACTACAAGAGTACTTTAACCAACAGAGGAAAAGTATATTTGTCAAAATTATTTGGGAAAAGCCCCACAGACGGCAAAATGTTTGGATGGACAGCCGTTTTGGAATTACCACATTCTTAGTCAGGACCCTTTACTTGCAACTTTGGAAAAATTTTCTATAGACATAACATTTTGGCAAGATAGTCTCTAGAAATATAATTTTGACAAAATTTTCTATAGAAGTTAAATTTTGACAATTTTTTTATAGAAATACAATTTTTTCAAAAATTTCAATACAACTAAAATTTTGACATAATTGTTAGTAAAAATATGATTTTGACAACATTTCTATAGGAATAATATTTTAACACAATTTTCTATAGACATACAATTTTGACATATTTTCTATAGTAATAAAATTTTTACAAAAATTTCTATAGAAATAAAATTTTTACAAAATTTTCTATAGAAATAAAATTTTCTAGTCAAATTTTGACAAAATTTTCTAGTCAAATTTTGACAAAATGTTCGATTGGAATAAAATTTTGATAAAATTTTCTACAGAAATAAAATGTTGACAAAATTTTGTACAGAAATAAAATGTTGACAAAATTTTGTACAGAAATAAATTTTTTTTATAGAAATAAAATTTTGTTGTTGTTTTTTTATTTCAGCTTAAAACCATACATTGACTAAACTACAAGAGTAGCTTAACCAACAGAGGAAAAGAATGTTTGTCAAATTTATTTGGGCAAAGCCCTATAGACTGCAAGATGGTTGGATGGACGCAATAAAATAAAATTTTGACAAAATTGTCAGTAAAAATAAGATTTTGACAAAATTTTCTATAGAATTAAAATTTTGTCAAAATGTTCTATAGAAATAAAATGTTGACCAAATTTTCTATACAAATAAAATTTTTTGTTTTTTTTTATTGTTGGTTTGTTCTTCAATCATATTTGTTGTTTTGATTTCAGTTCAAAACCATTGCTTTGGCTAAACTACAAGAGTAGCTTAACCAACAGAGGAAAAGTATATTTGTCAAATTTATTTGGGAAACGCCCTATATACTGCAAAATGGTTGGAATTACCACATTCCTCATCAGCATCCTATACTTGCAGCAAAACTATCAACCAATTATCAGAATAAAATCGGGTAATTCTCTTAACCCAATGTAAATTACACTCGAACCTCCCTAAAAAAAGGGGTTTCGATAGTTGGCTTCGCCTAAATAAATTTTTATACAAATATTACACTTCTATAGATTTATTAAATATTACATTTCTATTCAAATAAAATTAGGACAAACTTTTCTATAAAATTTTGACAAAATTATCTGCACAAACAAATTGTTTAAAAAATTTTCTATAAAATAACATTTTGATAAAACTTTCTATAGAAATAAAATTTCGACACAATTTTCCATAGAAATAAAATTTTGACAACATTTTTTATTGAACTAAAATTTTGACAAAATTTTATTAAAATTTGGTAGATTTTTCATGACTCGTGTGGCAAGCATGCTTCAAATGCGATAAATTGGTTCATATCGGTTTTTAATTATTTATTATTTATTTATTTATTATTTATTTTAATCATACAGTAAATGTATGATAAAAAAAGGGGGAAAGTAGCATTGGCTGCTAAGGCCATCAGCTATACAAAACGATAAAGAACTAAGCATGTTTATATTGGTATATATTCTGCCTTTTTATCTAACATAGACTTCATATGGACTAATATATAATTTAAGAGATAATGTTAATAAGGTTTAATATATCTTGTCTTCTCTTAATGTTACCAAGTAATTCGATTGTGGCAGAACTTTGCACGAAATCCATAAGATGCGGCCTGACCGAATTTTCGCCTGTATTTGCGTGTTAAGATTTTCCATTTTTATACTCACCACCTTACGATGGTATTTATTTCGCCATTCCATTTGTAACACATCGATATATCGATTTTTGATCTTATGAAGTCTGTATATTTTTTGATCAGGGAGAAATTCTAAGACAATTTAATTATGTCTGTGTGTCTGTCTGTTGTAGCCACTTTACTGCATTCAAACATAATAACGAACACAGTTTTTCGATAATAAAAAAGTTGATCGTTATTTAAACTAATGTTGCTAACTGCTAACTAATGTTGATAATAGCTAAAAACGCTACCTTTAATTGTCGAGCTCATTCGAGAATTGGGGGAATATTCTACAAAATTTAGAAAAAAACGAGGTTCGCTCTGTGAAATGCTCATGTAAAATGTATTCCTTCTGATGCGGTTTTGCATTTCTTTCGGATGCAAGGAGGTCACTTTCATTACTTTGGTGACATTAGACCATTTTATCCTAATTTCTTCTACATATCATAAAGTGCTCAAATATCTGCTTCACCTTCCTTGATATTGCTACCCCATAGTGCAAAATATTTTACCATAATTCGGTAATAATAATTTTCCATATATTTTGCAACATTGTCTTTCACTTCTCTCTCTCTCGCAGATTTAAATTTTCAAACAAATATCAGTGTTTTGGCTTCCATTTGGTTTTATTTAAACTTTAAGTTAAAGATTTTTTTTCAGTACTCTGCCATTGAAATTGCACTAATATTGGTGTAGCCCTTGAATCAACCAATCAACACTATGGTGGAAGAAACGATATTTTCTGGTTGTTGCTGGTTGTGGTTGGCTTAAAGGTCAATAACTAAAATTTCAACGTTTTTAATTTTCCTAAAAGGTTTTTTTCTCCAATCCCCTCCTCTTCATCGTTCTATTTTTTGCGACTGCTAGAGGCGTTAGTCGTTTTCTTTTTATGCTGGGCGACTTGCATTTCATAAGTGAAGTTAGTTTGGTATAGTTTCGTTTCTTTATTTTCTCTCCGCAACCCCTACGTAATTCAGGCGAAAAAAGTAAATACATTTTAGATTGGATTGCTGAAGTAGTGTGAGTATGAGAGCGCAAAAAAACTATTTAATATGGGAGACTGGGAAATCATCGACACTACTGCCGTGGACTCTTATGACGAAGTGTTCGCTCCCTGTTTTGTTTTTTGCGTTCAGGACAGAAGTTCGTTACTAGTTCTAGTGGAAGTCTACTCAAAAGCAATTTGCTTTTTTTTTGTTTCTTGACATACTCAGTTCACTCGCTTCATATTCTTTTCATTTCATCATCATGAATATAAAGTCAATTTTATGTACAAATATTTGCCATACATAAAAAATCGATATAGAATATTAGAAGTAAAGAAATTTGAACACTATAACAACTGCGTGGTGCTCTGATGAAAATTGCATGAATGGAAATGGTAGCACAAGACCTCATCAAATTATGATGATCGTAATGTCAAAATAGTTACAGTTATGGTTATTGCTTTTCGAATTGCAAGTAGATTCAGATGATTGCTAATGGTGGCGTTTTTTTTTTAATTTACCAAAGTTGTGCGTACTTTTATAGTGCAAGGTGTCATAAAATTATCTAATGGAATTTGTCTTATATATAAGGAATTTATTTAATGATTGAAATCGAAAAGAAGGGAAGTTTAGTCTTGAATTCCAAGTATTGTTAGTAATCGAAGCAGAGATTATTTTTGTATTTCTTTTGGCTTATTCTTGAATGGCCAAATCAACCTCCTAGTGCTACGAAGCTTTACTTCAAACACTTCACAGTAATAAAAGTCCAACTCCAACGAGAAGGAAATCCCTAACTCAATAATAAAGAAAGGACAATCAAAACAGGGGCGGGTCCGAAAAATTATTGAAAGAATTGCTATAGAAATAAAATCAAAATTTTCCATAGAAATAAAATTTTGCCAAAATGTTCTATAGAAACAATCAATTAAATTTTGCCAAAATTTTCTATACCAATAAAATTTTGACAAAATTGTCTATAGACATAAAATTTTGTATATATTTTCTATACCAATAAATTTTTGCACAAATTTTCTATAGAAATAATATTTTGACAACATTTTCTATAGATATAAAATTTTGACAAAAATTTTCTATAGAAACAAAATGTTGACAAAATTTTCTACAGAAATCAAATTTTAACAAAATTTTCTATAGAACTAAAATTTTCTATAACATATTGGCCAAATTTTCTACAGAAATAAAATATTGACAACATTTTTTATAGAAATACGATTTGGACAACATTTTCTATAGTAATAAAATTTTGCAGACATTTTCTCTATAAATAAAATTTTGATAAAATTTTCTATAGAAAAAAAAAACATTTTACAAAATAAATTTTTACAAAAAAAAATTTGATAAAATAAAATTCTATAGAAATAAAATTTTGATAAAATAAAATTCTATAGAAATCAAATTTTGCAAAAAATTTCTATAGAAATAAAATTTTGCAGAAAGTTTTTATAGAAAAAAAATTTTGATTAAAATTTCTATAGAAATACAATTTTGATAAAATAAAATTCTATAGAAATAAAATTTTGCAAAAATTTTCTATGGAAATAAAATTCTGCACAAATGTTCTATAGAAATAAAATTTTAACAAAATTTTCCATAGAAATAAAAATTTGACAAAAATTTCTACAGAAATACAATTTTTATGGAAATAAAATTTTGACAAAATTTTCTATGGAAATAAAATTTTGACAAATTTTTCTATAGAAATAAAGTGTTGAAAATTTTTTTTATACAAATAAAATTTTTACAAAATTTTCAATACAAATAAAATTTTGAAAACATTTTTTAAAGTAATAATAAGTCAAGTGATTATCTTGCATTAAAAAATAAATTCGTCTTGAAATGAACTACGACATCGGAAGAATTCACCATACCATAAATAAACATTGGTCTTTGACGGAGATTCATGGACAAAAATTGAATTATGTTCATCGATGCACTATTGTTGAGTTAATTCATATCGAAAATAAAAAAAAACCAGTAAGGAAAGTCTAAAGTCGGGCGGGGCCGGCTATATTATACCCTGCACCACTTTGTAGATCTAAATTTTCGATACCATATCACATCCGTCAAATGTGTTTGGGGCTATATATAAAGGTTTGTCCCAAATACATACATTTAAATATCACTCGATCTGGAAGAATTTGATAGACTTCTACAAAATCTATAGACTCAAAATTTAAGTCGGCTAATGCACTAGGGTGGAACACAATGTTAGTAAAAAAATATGGGAAACATTTAAATCTGCAGCAATTTTAAGGAAACTTTGCAAAAGTTTATTTATGATTTATCGCTCGATATATATGTATTAGAAGTTTAGGAAAATTAGAGTCATTTTTACAACTTTGCGACTAAGCAGTGGCGATTTTACAAGGAAATTGTTGGTATTTTGACCATTTTTGTCGAAATCAGAAAAACATATATATGGGAGCTATATCTAAATCTGAACCGATTTCAACCAAATTTGGCACGCATAGCAACAATGCTAATTCTACTCTCTGTGCAAAATTTCAACTAAATCGGAGTTAAAAATTGGCCTCTGTGGTCATATGAGTGTAAATCGGGTGAAAGCTATATATGGGAGATATATCTAAATCTGAACCGATTTCAACTAAATTTGGCACGCATAGCTACAATGCTAATTCTACTCCCTGTGCAAAATTTCAACTAAATCGGAGCAAAAAATTGGCCTCTGTGGTCATATGAGTGTAAATCGGGCGAAAGCTATATATGGGAGATATATCCAAATCTGAACCGATTTGGCTGGTATTTTGCAAGTTTTTCGAGACCCATAAAATATTCGGATGTACGGAATTTGAGGAAGATCGGTTGATATACACGCCAATTATGACCAGATCGGCGAAAAATATATATGGCAGCTATATCTAAATCTGAACCGATTTTTTCCAAAATCAATAGGGATCGTCTTTGAGCCGAAACAGGACCCTATACCAAATTTGAGGACAATCGGACTAAAACTGCGAGCTGTACTTTGCACACAAAAATACATCAACAGACAGACAGACAGACGGACAGACAGACGGACAGACAGACGGACATCGCTAAATCGACTCAGAATTTAATTCTAAGCCGATCCGTATACTAAAAGGTTGGTCTAAGATTACTCCTTCTTGGCGTTACATACAAATGCACAAACTTATTATACCCTGTACCACAGTAGTGGTGAAGGGTATAAAAATAATAATAATCGCAAGAAAATGTTTGCGTTTAATTCCGTCGTTAGGCGATATGAATCTTTTAGGGTGCTCTAAACAATACAAATAGAGCTAGGATGTCAACATGTTCTGAGTGAGTTTCAAAACATTGCGAAATTAATTTGAATTTTATTTGTATTTACTTTCAATTATTTTTATTATATTACTTGCTATTTCATTTACAATTGTTTAATTTCCATATTTTGCTTGCGACAACCTCTTTTGCAAGTTCATTAGTTTAGTTTCCCCCTCTTCATACAAAGTCCTGTTACTGACCTTTGGCAACGGTAGATTTTTGAAATCTCGTCTACAATTCTTGTTTTCTTTGGTTTTAGTTTCTTGGTGATTTATCTTCTCACTCCATTCACTGTTGACCCCTTTTTATTATTGCCAGCCATATGGCAACGGTGTTTGTGTACTATACGTATGAGGTGGATGGGTTTTCTCTGCTAAAGAGTCCCTCCTTAAAATGTAATATAGTGTTGTTAGTGTTGTTGGTTTGCTTGTTGTTGTTCTTGCAAATGCTGTCCCTTCTTTTAATAAAGATGAAATTAATGATTGTGGAATTACAGTGCTAAGTACGCGCATAACGCAGACATCGTTTGTCATGTGGACAAAAGGATAATAGGACATGACAGCAACATTTATTTATGTTTAAGCATAATTAAAACTAAAATAAATATTAAGCACAACTAAGGGCCAAAGAGGGTGGGTAGGTTGAATGGCTGAAGTATAAAATGAGCGAAATGGGATTTGAGAGAGTAGAAGCCACATTAAAAATGTTTTGCGACGATGGACTTTGGTTAGCATAAAGTCGGCTAAGATGTATGCTATGTAGTTTGTTGGAATGCTAATTCCACAGTACATTAAAGTGGGTAATATGTATGAACACTGAAAATAATATTGTTGAGACAAAAGTCTTAAACATACGAATTTTGCTAAAGCAAAGAATACGCATTTTTTCTGCTAAAAGTGTTTTTATAGAGTTGCTGATATGTATGGAATAAAATGAGGCGCTTTATTTTGTAATTTTTATTACCCACCACCATGGTGATGGTATAATAAGTTTGTCATTCCGTTCGTTAAGTTAGTGGTCGTTAATGTCTTAAAAATGAAGTGAAGAACCTCCTTTTTAAGTCATTTTTTCTGATACTTAGTCGTGTTGGGCTTTAATGCTCTGGGCTCTAACCTTTAGAACATATTGCTTTATCATTCCGTTTGCAATACAGTAAAATATTGATCTCAGACACCATAAAGTATATATTCAGAGTCGTTGCGGAATTCTGAGTCGATCTAGTGATGTCCGTTCATCTGTCCGGATGTCGTCCGTCTGTTGAAATCACGCTAACTTCGGAACGTAAAATGCTGTCGACTTGAAATTTTGTATAAATACCCAACAAAAAACGTCAGCAAAAAACTAGTGAAAATGTTCTTTTTGGATCCGGAAGTGGTGCATAATTGGTGCAGAAGCGATGAATTTAACATGGGCTTGTCATAGGACGGATGTCCACCATTCCAACAGCCGGTGCAATGAATGTGCATCACTTTTTAAGGTGTGATCTGAATTCAGTGTTTTGCATGTAAATTAAAAAAATTGTGATATTTTGCCAAATAAATAGTTTTTATAATTTATCATGATTTTGAAGGGAAGGGAGCCACCGTGGTGCAATGGTTAGCATGCCCGCCTTGCATACACAAGGTCGTGGGTTCGATTCCTGCTTCGACCGAACACCAAAAATTTTTCAGCGGTGGATTATCCCACCTCAGTAATGCTGGTGACATTTCTGAGGGTTTTCAAAGCTTCTCTAAGTGGTTTCACTGCTATGTGGAACGCCGTACGGACTCGGCTATAAAAACGAGGTCCCTTGTCATTGAGCTTAACACGGAATCGGGCAGCACTCAGTGATAAGAGAGAAGTTCACCAATGTGGTATCACAATGGACTGAATAGTCTAAGTGAGCCTGATACATCGGGCTGCCACCTAACCTAACCTAACCTATGATTTTGAAGGCATTCTAACGCTGGTCTGAAACATTTGGCTTCAAATATTTTTAAAAATTCGCCATTTTTCTAGAACGGATTTAGCATTTTTATCGACAAAATTTTAATTATTTGTTTTATCTTATTAATTCCTATTATGTTTTTAATCTATTTGAAACAAAAAAAGTTAAAATTACACATTAAAAATATAAAAAAGCGAGTTATAAAAAATTGAATTAAAAGAACTTCCTGTGTAGTTAAAATTAAGAACATTTTCACGAACGAAAACGACTGTTTTTCATATGTTTGGGTGTAAAAATTATATGTTTGGAACTCAAATTTTTAACATAATATTTTTAAGTGCAAACATCTAATGTTCATAAACTAGCATAACATGTTTGGGACATTTATGTTAATATGTTAGAACATATTATGTTTGGGACATAAAATGTTTGTAAATATAATGTGCTTAGATGCAAACCTATATTAATTTGGAAATAGCCTATACACATATATGTGTTTAGAAAGAGAGACCTAGAGAGTATGCTGCAAGTAAAATAATGGAAATAACCAATTGGCACCTTAAAAATATATCCATACAAAGAAAATTTCATTCAAATTTTTTACTACCAGTGTATGCCTTAAGGTGAAGCATAATATGTTTGATTAATACAAACAATAGTTTGTTTGGACCAATCTTGAAAATATATATGCATGAAGCCAAATGTGTTTGGGAGTATATGTTACAGAAGCGATTTTTTTGAGGGTGTTTGAGAGAATATTTTTGGAATTACTTTTAAAGTTGTGCCTTTGGAAGAACTTCCATTTTTTTTTGCTGGGTAGTTGTTATTGATGTAGGTCAGATGATATTCGCGGTGGCACAGTTCGTAGAATTCTGCAAAAAATGGTCGATTTTTCATTGTTTGGTAGATTGGTAAAATTTTTGACATCTTGGTAGATTTTGCAAAACATTCCCCTCCAATAAGAGGTATTGCAATTTTCTATATAAATTAATTTTTGATTTTTCTATAGATATAAAATTTTGGTCAAAACTTTGAGAAATTTTCCTATATAAAAAAATTTTTTTGAAAAAAAAATCTATAGAAATAAAATTGTGTCCAAATTTTCTATAGTAATAAAAATTTTCAGCAGAAAAAAATTTGAAAACAAGTAAGGATAGTCTAAAGTCGGGCGGGGCCAACTATATTATACCCTGCACCACTTTGTATATATAAATTTGCGATACCATAGCACATCCGTAAAATATGTTGGGTGCTATATTTAAAGGTTTGTCCCAAATACATACATTTTAATATCACTCGATCTGGACAGAATTTGATAGACTTCTACAAAATCTATAGACTCAAAATTTAAGTCGGCTAATGCACTAGGGTGGAACACAATGTTGGTAAAAAACAAGAAAGGAAAGTCTAAAGTCGGGCGGGGCCGACTATATTATACCCTGCACCACTTTGTAGATCTAAATTTTCGATACCATATCACATCCGTCAAATGTGATGGATTTGGACAGGGTGGAACACAATTTTAGTAAAACAAGTATATACAGCACTAAGTTCGGCCGGGCCGAATCTTAAATACCCACCACCATGAATCAAATATTAGGGTTTCCTTTGAAATTTCAGGAGGGCTTGAGGACTTGAGGACACTTCCCGAAAATAAATTTAAAGATTTCACCTATGAGGACTATATCAGATTCTGGATTTATAAGAACCATTTTTGTTTTACTTTTAGATGAATCATTAACATCTCTTGTAAGTGTGCAAGAAAATTGTAAAATAACGTCTTGATTTGAAATCTTAAATCTGTAGAAGTAAAATCTGGAAATTTTACATTGAGTTTCAAGCAATTTTCATGCTCAGTGCGCCTTCTACACCTTCAAGAAGTGAAGTCGGTCTATATGGAGGCATTAACAAATGGACCGATAAAAACTTAATCCGATACACGTTTTTGTGAGCCTAAAATACCAGAATATTTATAATTTCAGGCAAATCAGATAAAAACTACGGTTTCTAGAAACCCAAGGAGTTAAATCGGGAAATCGGTCTATATGGGGGCTATACCAAAATATGGACTGATACCCACCATTTTCGCACACCTCTATATGGTCATAAAATACCTCTAGATTTCCAATTTCAGACAAATTGGATAAAAACTTCGGATTCTAGAAGCCCAAGAAGTAAAATCGGGAAATCGGTCTATATGGGGGCTATACCAAAATATGGACTGATACTCACCATTTTCGCACACCTCTATATGGTCATAAAATACCTCTAGATTTCCAATTTCAGACAAATTGGATAAAAAACTATGATTTCTATAAGCCCAAGATCCCAAATCGGGAGGTCGTATCATCGGGAGGTATTAAAACCTGGACCGATATGGCCCATCTTCGAAATGCCTGCAGACAAAAGACGAGTTTGTGCAAAATTTCAGCACGATTGCTTCATTATTGAAGACTGTAGCGTGATTACAACAGACAGACAGACGGACATCGTTATATCGTCTTAGAATTTCTCCCTGATCAAGAATATATATACTTTATATAGTCGGAAATCGATATTTCCATGTGTTACAAACGGAATGACAAACTTATTATACCCCCGTCACCATTCTATGGTGGTAGGGAGCCACCGTGGTGCAATGGTTAGCATGCCCGCCTTGCATACACAAGGTCGTGGGTTCGATTCCTGCTTCGACCGAACACCAAAGAGTTTTTCAGCGGTGGATTATCCCACCTCAGTAATGCTGGTGACATTTCTGAGGTTTCAAAGCTTCTCTAAATGGTTTCACTGCAATTTGGAACGCCTTTCGGACTCGGCTATAAAAAGGAGGTCCCTTGTCATTGAGCATAACATGGAATCGGGCAGCACTCAGTGATAAGAGAGAAGTTCACCAATGTGGTATCACAATGGACTGATTAGTCTAAGTGAGCCTGATACATCGGGCTGCCACCTAACCTAACCTAACCTAACCTAACCTAACCTAACCTAACCTAACCTAACCTAACCTAACCTAACCTATTCTATGGTGGTGGGTATAAAAATATGGGGAACATTTAAATCTAAGGAAACTTCGCAAACGTTTATTTATGATTTATCGCTCGATATATATGTATTAGAAGTTTAGGAAAATTAGAATCATTTTTACAACTTTTCGACTAAGCAGTGGCGATTTTACAAGGAAAATGTTGGTATATTGACCATTTTTGTCGAAATCAGAAAAACATATATATGGGAGCTATTTCTAAATCTGAACCGATTTCAATCAAATTTGGCACACATGACCATATTACTAATTGTACTCCTAGTGCAAAATTTCAACCAAATTGGGCCAAAACTCTGGCTTCTGGGGCCATATAAGTCCATATCGGGCGAAAAATATATATGGAAGCTATATCTAAATCTGAACCGATTTCAATCAAATTTGGCACACATGACTATACTACCAATTGTACTACTTGTGCAAAATTTCAAGCTAATCGGTATAAAACTCGGGCTTCTGGATCCATATAAGTGCATATCGGGCGAAAGATATATATGGGAGCTATATCTAAATCTGCATCGATTTCAACCAAATTTGGCACGCATAGCTACAATGCTAAATCTACTCCCTGTGCAAAATTTCAACCAAATTGGGCCAAAACTCTGGCTTTTAGGACGATATTAGTCCATATCGGGCGAAAGATATATATTGGAGCTATATCTAAATCTGAACCGATTTCAATCAAATTTTGCACACTTGACTATACTACTAATTGTACTCCTAGTGCAAAAGTTCAACCAAATTCGTCCAAAAATCTGGCTTCTGGGGCTATATAAGTCCATATCGGGCGAAAGATATATATGGGAGCTATATCTAAATCTGAACCGATTTCAATCAAATTTTGCACACTTGACTATACGACTAAGTGTTATGTTTGTACAAAATTACAAGCAAATCTGTATACAACTCTGGCCGCTGGGTCCATATTAGTGCATATCGGGCGAAAGATATATATGGGAGCTATATCTAAATCTGAACCGATTTCTCCAAAATCAATAGGGTTCTACTCTGACCCAAATTAGGAACATGTGCCAAATTTGAAGGTGATTGGACTTAAATTGCGACCTAGACTTTGATCACAAAAATGTGTTCACAGACAGACGGACAGACGGACATGGATATATCGATTCAGGAACCCACCCTGAGCATTTTTACCAAAGACACCATGTGTCTATCTCGTCTCCCTCTGGGTGTTGCAAACATATGCACTAACTTATAATACCCTGTTCCACAGTGTGGCGCAGGGTATAAAAATTGTGACAAAATTTCCTATAGAAATAAAATTGTGGCAATATTTTCTTTAAAAATAAAATTTGTAGAAATTTTTATATAAATTTTTAAAAAATTTTTATATTAAAATAAAATTTTTAGAATATGTTATATAGTAATAGTAATAAAAAAATATATAGTAATAAAAAACAATTGTATAAAAATAAAAATTTAAAAAAAAAAAATTATATAGAAATAAACTTTAAAGAGAAATAACATTTTAAGAAAATCTTCTGCACAGAAAAAAATTCCGTATTATTAACGTCAAATATTATTTATTTTTACGGTTTACTTTTTTCCAGTATATGGAAAACAAAATTTGAGAAAATTTTCTATTCAACCCCTACGGGAAATGGAACAACCACAGGACCGGTACAGGACTAGTCCCTAGTGTGTATGGACCAGTCCCAGTTCTGGTTGAAATGTATGGAAGGGGCCGGTCACTTTAACATGGGTTTGCCATTGACGGGGTAAATTTACACTTTGGGACACGTCTTGGACTCATTCCAAAGGACACGTCCTGGGACAATTTAGCAGGAGCACTCCATAGATAGGTCCTAAGGACCCACACTCGGACAAACTTTTAGAAACCTTTTTCAATTTTATTTCACCAAATATGTAGATCCAAAAAGATTTTAATATCAAGCGAGTATGGAAATCAATAAATTACGACTATTTAAAAATTACAACTAACTGGAGCATCGGTACCAGTTCTGTGATGGGTCCGTCAGTGGCAATTTGCACCAATTTTCCGTAGGAACTCTACTAAAAGAAGGATTGAAGATTTGTAATAAAATTTTCTTCAAAGTATGGTAGATTATTTTTGGCACGAGTGGCAACCGTGATACCTCTATATAAAACCTCTATATAAAATTATTAAGATCTAGAGAGCCATATAGAGGTATTTATTTTGGCGTTTTTTCTATGTTAAGACAGGCTCCATATGGGCTAAGATACAATTTAGAAGACGCTATTAAGTAGGTTTAATATACCGTGTCGTCGGTAGGTGGTACCACAACTCAAGTAATTAGATTATGGATGACAGACTTTAGTAGATATTTGTACGCAATCCATAGTAGAGGGTTCATAAGATTCGGCCGGGGCGAACTTTCGTCCGTATTTACTTTTTTTGGATTAGATTATCGTAATATTTCATTGTAAAATATTACCAATTTATTGTTATAAACCTACCAATTGATTTGATTTTCTCATCAGCTATAAGTCATATTTGAATATTCTTGATATGCCTCACTTTAAATGACCACAATAAAATTCTTGTCTTCTACTACTACACAATCATACACAATTTCATAGTATCCATTGAAATCAGGTCACATTTAAATTTCCCAAACCGTATAAACTCATTTAGTTCATTATTGAATATAACCCAGTGTAGGGATCTTGTCACAGAAGAACTTTACTATTCATAATCACTAACTACTCTCACAGGACAACTCTGGCAAAAAACAAAAAAATAAAAAGACCATATAACGCGAAAGAGAAAATAAGGAAGCAAAGTAGAAAGTGAAAATACCAGAAAGCGTTATATGAACATATTTAACAAGAAAAAAAAACGCGGAAAGAAGAAGCCAGCATTAAATACCACAAATGAACTGAATTGGACATTTCAAAATAAACTCCATTGCTTCTGTGTTGTGCTGCAAAATTATTCCGTATGCTCCTTTTATTTTGCTCCCTCTTTTGCACTTGCGGGAACCACACAATCAACGACTGGCGAAAAATGAGATTAAATTAACCTTTAAATTGCAAGAGCTCAAAGGAATTTTTAAAATTTTCTTTTCTTACCCTTTGCTCTCCTAGTGGTTGTTGGGTTAACTGCTCCATTGGATACTCTCGCCCTGCTTGTGGGTCGGGACTGGTTTCTATTCGAAATGGAATTTTGGGAATTTTCTTCTTAACTGAAATTATTGTTGCCTTTTCAGTGCAGTTTTTGTGGTTGTGTTGTTGTGGTCTGGTGATGGCATTATCGTCACCACTGCCATGCATTTCTTGTCTCGTTTTCGATGAAGGCCTGATATATGAGTTAATCCCTATATGGGGTAGACATTTGGAAAAGTTTTGATTCCTGTTTTTTATAAAAAATAAAAATTGTAAGTGATTTAAATATTTGTAGCTTTAAAAGAAAATAACATGTATTTCATTCTGTTTGCTTGTATAACATCAAAGTTCAAAATACAAAAAAAAATAAAAATAAAAACAAGTAAGGAAAGTCTAAAGTCGGGCGGGGCCGACTATATTATACCCTGCACCACTTTGTAGATATAAATTTTCGATACAATATCACATCCGTTAAATGTGTTGGGGGCTATATATAAAGGTTTGTCCCAAAATACATACATTTAAATATCACTCGATCTGGACAGAATTTGATAGACTTCTACAAAATCTATAGACTCAAAATTTAAGTCGGCTAATGGACTAGGGTGGAACACAATGTTAGTAAAAAAAAAATATGGGAAACATTTAAATCTGAAGCAATTTTAAGGAAACTTCGCACAAGTTTATTTATGATTTATTGATCGATATATATGTATTAGAAGTTTAGGAAAATTAGAGTCATTTTTACAACTTTTCGACTAAGCAGTGGCGATTTTACAAGGAAAATGTTGGTATTGTGACAATTTTTGTCCAAATCAGAAAAACATATATATGGGAGCTATATCTAAATCTGAACCGATTTCAACCTAATTTGGCACGCATAGCAACAATGCTAATTCTACTCCCTGTGCAAAATTTCAACTAAATCGGAGCAAAAAATTGGCCTCTGTGGTCATATGAGTGTAAATCGGGCGAAAACTATATATGGGAGCTATATCTAAATCTGAACCGATTTCAACCAAATTTGGCACGCATAGGTACAACACTAATCCTACTCCCCGTGCAAAATTTCAATTAAATCGGAGTAAAAGATTGGCCTCTGTGGTCATATGAGTGTAAATCGGGCGAAAGCTATATATGGGAGCTATATCTAAATCTGAACCGATTTCAACCAAATTTGGCACACATAGCTACAATGATAATTCTACTCCAAAATTTCAACTAAATCGGAGCAAAAAATTGGCCTCTGTGGTCATTTGAGTGTAAATCGGGCGAAAGCTATATATGGGAGCTATATCTAAATCTGAACCGATTTCAACCAAATTTGACACACATAGCTATAATGCTAATTCTATTCCCTGTGCAAAATTTCAACTAAATTGGAGCACAAAAATTGGCCTCTGTGGGCAAATGAGTGTAAATCGGGCGAAAGCTATATATGGGAGCTATATCTAAATCTGAACCGATTTGGCTGAAATTTTGCAATTTTTCCGAGACTCATAAAATATTGGGATGTACGCAATTTGAGGACGATCGGTTGATATACACGCCAATTATGACCAGATCGGTGAAAAATATATATGGCGGCTATATCTAAATCTGAACCGATTTTTTCCAAAATCAATAGGGATCGTCTTTGAGCCGAAAAAAGACCCTATACCAAATTTTAGGACAATCGGACTAAAACTGCGAGCTGTACTTTGCACACAAAAATACATCAACAGACAGACGGACAGACAGACAGACAGACAGACAGACAGACAGACGGACATCGCTAAATCGACTCAGAATTTTATTCTAAGATGATCGGTATACTAAACGATGGGTCTCAGACTTTTCCTTCTTGGCGTTACATACAAATGCACAAACTTATTATACCCTGTACCACAGTAGTGGTGAAGAGTATAATAAACTTTTGTTCATCAATTTGAATAATAGTACTTACTTCATTATAGTAGATGGGGACAGTAGGATCCACTATATAAAAGATGGGTGATATATGAGTAGAAGAAGGTGTAGGAATCTATAGAGCTAACGTGATGCCTCAATGAACACCAGAATGATTTTCCATCAGTAATGCTGGAGCAATTTCTGAGTTTCGAAGCTTTACTGGGGGCTGATTGAAAAGTTGACTTTTCTCTTTATGAGCGAGTGATTGGTTGGACACAAAGCAACAAATCCCTTCCATAAAGGCACGGATAAACACATGTCATAAAATTCTGCCGTATGTGGTTTCACCATTATGTAAAACGCCGTTTGTACTCTGTTGACGCAATCGCAAATCAGAAAAAGTAACCGGGGATGAATGATCACTCTTCAATGCGAGTTTCACGCATCGGCTAAAACAACTGAATTTTTTGAGAGCTTAAAATATCGATTTGGTTAACTGGGTATCGAATGACTTCTTTTTATTCCCGTACGTTAAAAATAAAATGTATTTTTCGACACCTGAAGAAGCTGTTGATGCGTTTAGAATTCATGTCTTAGTGATACTCAGCAAAAAAATGTGTCGCCAAAAAAGTAGTTCTTAGTTCTTTTTGGATTTGCCATTTCAACAGCCGTTGCACTGAATTTGCATCACTTTTTAATGTGTGATCCAGTGTTTTAGATGTGAATTACAAAATATTGTGATATTTTACAAAACAAAAAAAAAAAATATTTTGTATTTTATGTTTTACGATTTTTAATGCATTTTAACGCTTGTCTGAAACGTTTGACATCGAATATTTTCAAAAAATCGCAATTTTTCTAGAATGGATTTAGTATTTTGTGTTTCCATATAATTTAAAGAAAATTAATTTAAATTACTTGAAAAAACAGTTAAAATTACACATTAACAAGTAAGTAAAATAGAAAGTCGGGCGGGGCCGACTATATCATACCCTAAACCACCCTTACTGAATTAGTAATCATAAGCATTTGTGGGGTAACATTGATATAGGTCTGGGAGATAACCAATGTTACCGCACAATTTTTATTTCAGCTTGAAACCATACATTGACTAAATTACAAGTGTAGCTTAACCAACAGAAAAGAATGTTTGTCAAATTTATTTGGGCAAAGCCCTTTAGACTGCAAGATGGTTGGATGGACGCACGTTTCGGAATTAAGATGCTGATGAGGAATGTGGTAATTCCGAAACGTGCGTCCATCCAACCATCTTGCAGTCTATAGGGCTTTGTCCAAATAAATTTGACAAACATTCTTTTCCTCTGTTGGTTAAGCTACACTTGTAGTTTAGTCAATGTATGGTTTTAAGCTGAAATAAAAAAACAACAGAAATACAATTTTGACAAAATTTTCTAAAGAAATAAAATGTTGACAAAATTTTCTACAGGAATAAAATTTTGATAAAAATTTCTATAGAAATATTTGTTTGGTAGATTTGTGGCAATCTTCAAATTTTGTTAGATTTTTTTTTGGCACGAGTGGTAACTGTTGTTACCACACATTGTTAAAATCAAGCCTTGCCGGCTTCTAATTTCCTCCTCTAGAGCCACCAAAATGTAAAAATTATTACAAATTGTGTTGCGTGATAATGTCTCTACACTGTGGACCCACGTCCTACAAGACGCTAAATATTAGAAAAAACCTACATATAGGTAATTTCCCCTACTTCTTCCAACAGTGGCTGTAGTTGATAT